>NC_056728.1:743218010-743323010 GCF_019279795.1 Protopterus annectens | reverse complement strand
TCTCAATACTGACAACTATAGTAGTGTGAGTGAAGCATATCCCCTGTGGTTGTTGTTTGTGTAGGTTATACCATTTTAAGGACTGTTGATCCCCTACACATGACATTACTTTAAAGAGCTTGTTAATGGCATTTGCCTCACATGCACCGTATAACACTATACAGCCCATACCAGTCATCTGTACAGCTGTACATGGAATATCCACATGTTTGCAACCTATATGTGGCATGTGTCCCCTAACAATGAGCATTACTGTGATATCTTTGACAAATATGTCACAGATACCATAGTGACACACATGCCAGCATCAGACATCATACCTGACTGACACATCATTCTGCTACAAAGTCTGTCACTCGATCACTTGTGCAAGTTTTTAGGAGCAGTAGATGAGACCAATCACTATTTCTGGTGGGTTATCCCACCATCCATGAAGGCATTCCCAAGATTACTTGTTGTAAAAGGTGGTGTGTTATGTCCCAGGCATATAATCTATGTGGAGCATGTCATACGTACTCACTACTATAGTACATACATGTGGATATGTAGGGTTACTAATATGTCTATTGGCAACTGTCTATGTGTTTCTGAATGCACAGCCCCTGTGGCTGCCTTTGCTGTGTATATGCGATGGCTATACCATTTTGTGTGCCTCTTCCATCCTCTGAACTTCCCCAACGCCAAAGTAGTTGCAGCCCATATGGATGTCATCCATCGAATAAGCACAGCTACACGGTATCTAACGCCAAGCCATTGTGATGCATGCAATGGTCGTATCACTGTGCATTGTACATAAATAGAAGGGTAGGTCATCTACTTTGAGAAGTGTGAACTCCATGAGGATGTGTGTTTCAATGCATGTCCCCATGCAGCAGTGTGTATGTGTGTGTGTGTGTGTGTGTGTGTGTGTGTGTGTGTGTGTGTGTGTGTGTGTGTGCATGTGTGTGCATGTGTGCGTGTGCGTGTGTGTGTGTGTGTGTGTGTGTGTGTGTGTGTGTGTGTGTGTGTGTGTGTGTGTGTGTGTGTGTGTGTGTGTGTGTGTGTGTGTGTGTGTGTGTGTGTGTGTGTGTGTGTCAGATGGCTCTACCATGTTAAGGGCCTCTGAACCCACCATTGGCAATCATAACAGCCCCTGCAATTGTCACCCACTTGAATAATAGTAGAGGACACTGCAACATTACATTAGCTGTGTCCTATTTGTGTTATGTATCTAGCACTATCATTCAAAAGACTGTGCAGGTAGGGGATGTGCTCATCCCTTCAACAGCTGTGGCATGTTCAGGACTATGACTCTGTGTGCACTACCAGCATGACAGGCCAGACATGCATATGAGATAGACACACATGCTGGTGACTGTCAGATTAGACTAACACAGGCTGACCTGTGTCAGAAATAGATTCAGCACACCTGTCAAACACAGTACCAGGCATACCCTCATCACCTGCATGAAGGTTGAGTGGATGGATAGTTGAATCTGTTGCAGTTAAAGTAATGGCTAGGCTTGTGAAGGACCCAGTGCTAGTACTCAAGTAACCTCCTCTGTATGTATGAGCATGCAGTCCTAGAGAACACCTAGGTGACATGCATGAAGGCTAGCTGGCTGTGTCAAGGGTATATATGCAAGGTCAGACTGTCTGCCACAATTGTTCCTCACATGTTGTTGCATGTAAGCACACCTGGTATACATGTACATATGCAGCTGTACCTTGGCTATGAAAAGGTCACTGTGTTTCCACTCTGCTATACTCATCATTGCTACTGTCAGTAAGCCCACGGCCTGCAGATACACAGATACCTGGTACACAAACAGAATATAGTACATGACACTACAGTCAGTCAACAGTAGTAGCAGCAATAATGCATCATGGCTAACAAGGTACATACACCTCAACTGAGTGCCCAGAACTATTGCCAGCAGACAGCACCTTACACAGCATTACTTTACTACACTGTACTATATTCACCCTGTGGATCAGACCCACATGAGCATGTACCTGAATCGATGGTATGAATAACAGGGTTATGGCACAAGTAGCATCACATACACATGGTGTAGTTTGGGATTGCCAGAGGCATAAGCTGGGCCATATGGTTGACATTGTGTCTCTGTGTGTGTGTGTGTGTGTGTGTGTGTGTGTGTGTGTGTGTGTGTGTGTGTGTGTGTGTGTGTGTGAGATGGCTCTGCCATGTTAAGGGCCTCTGAACCCACCATTGGCAATCATAACAGCCCCTGCAATTGTCACCCACTTGAATAATAGTGGAGGACACTGCAACATTACATTAGCTGTGTCCTATTTGTGTTACGTATCTAGCACTATCGTTCAAAAGACTGTGCAGGTAGGGGATGTGCTCATCCCTTCAACAGCTGTGGCATGTTCAGGACTATGACTCTGTGTGCACTACCAGCATGACAGGCCAGACATGCATATGAGATAGACACACATGCTGGTGACTGTCAGATTAGACTAACACAGGCTGACCTGTGTCAGAAATAGATTCCCCACACCTGTCAAACACAGTACCAGGCATACCCTCATCACCTGCATGAAGGTTGAGTGGATGGGTAGTTGAATCTGTTGCAGTTAAAGTAATGGCTAGGCTTGTGAAGGACTCAGTGCTAGTACTCAGGTAACCTCCTCTGTATGTATGAGCCTGCAGTCCTACAGAACACCTAGGTGACATGTATGAAGGCTAGCTGGCTGTGTCAAGGGTATATATGCAAGGTCACACTGTCTGCCACAATTGTTCCTCACACATTATTGCATGTAAACACACCTGGTATGCATGTACATATGCAGCTGTACCTTGGCTATGAAAAGGTCACTGTGTTTCCACTCTGCTATATTCATCATTGCTACTGTCGGTAGGCCCACGACCTGCAGACACACAGACACCTGGTACACAAACAGAATACAGTACATGACACTACAGTCAGTCAGCAGTAGTAGCAGCAATAATGCATCATGGCTAACAAGGTACATACACCTCAATTACGTGCCCAGAACTATTGCCAGCAGACAGCACCTTACACAGCATTACTTTACTACACTGTACTATATTCACCCTGTGCATCAGACCCATATGAGCATGTACCTGCATCGATGGTATGAATAACAGGGTTATGGCACAAGTAGCATCACATACACATGGTGTAGTTTGGGATTGCCAGAGGCATAGGCTGGGCCATATGGTTGACATCGTGTCTGTGTGTGTGTGTGTGTGTGTGTGTGTGTGTGTGTGTGTGTGTGTGTGTGTGTGTGTGTGTGTGTGTGTGTGTGTGTGTGTGAGTGTGTGTATGTGTGTGTGTGTGTGTCTGGAGGGGTGGTGTTCAATTGTGCCTTGCAGAGGAGCTGTGCATGTCTGGTGGTGACTGGCCTGTTATAAAGATGAGCGAGTGGTGTCTGCACACAATCAAGACATGTGGATGCCTGACACAGAGCTATATTGGACACCTGTGGACCATACATGGCAGGATGTATGGTTCGCCATCTCCTGGCAGGGAAGCAGAAATTGGTCCTGTCAGGAGTCTCACTGGCTCCACCAGGCCCAAGGACAGATGCAGTACTACTCCCTGATGGTGACTGCTGTCTGTTGGATCCACATCTCTGATGAGACTGGCCAGGAACATGTGCCTATGGCCTGCTTTGGTGTGGTGTCGACAGCACCCTCCTTTCGATAGTGCTGGTGGAACCGGCACTACAGGACTGTGATTGTGCATGGCCATGTGGGCTCACAGCTGATCATGTTGCTGACCCACATCTACCTGGCCGATGCCCTACTCCCACCACATGCTCAAGTACAGACAATGCATGGTCGAGCAGTGACAATGTCTCATCCCACCGTCTATCCATGACATTGGCACAATGAAGTATGGCATCACAAATGCTGTGGAGGTTGTCACACATGGCAGCAAGCACTGGGTTCATGACCCTGAGCATCTGTCTGGTGTTGAGGTCAGTACACGCCTGTGCCTCCATGATGAACTGTAACATGCGTCTGGAGACATCTGCTGTGGCACTTGCAACAGGGGCTTGAGGGGCAGCAGTTCTACATTGAGCACCCCTGTCCAGCTGCAGTGACTTTACCTGCCTTCTGGCTATGGCTAGTGTCTACAATCACACTTCCATAGTCATCACACTAGCCTGTTCCATGCCACTACCCTGCAACTGTCCATTATCTGCGGCTGCTGGGAACTAGGTATGTGTGGGCATACTGACTGTATGTGGGGACATTGTAGGTGAAGGTGGGATACCAACCAATGGCACAGATTCAGGCCCTGACAACCCCAACTGTGCCTCACTATGACCACCATCATCTTGAGAGTCCACTACAACACTGACGGGTTATGAGGGGGAGAGACACCAACCCCCATGTTCACCTGTGAGGGGAAAACAACATATGTAAATTAATAACTTGCATTATTATGTTTGCGGGACACACACACACACACACACACACACACACACACACACACACACACACACACACACACACACACACACACACACACACACACACACACACACACACTCCTGGTAAAGTCTGGCACAGCTTTGACACCTATGGGCTCTTCAGGCCAGACCTTACCGTAGTTCTGACTGCCACAATCCATCTCCTTAACAGCTACTGTAAGACTCTCATCAAAGGCTGACAAATCCTACTGTGTGATGGGCCTTTTAGCAAAATGGTAAGTGTGACAATGACCAAGGCTATTGGAGTGAGCAAGACAGTGTCACCAAGTACATATGAAAGTACTCTAAGAGCTGACTTACTGCTATACAGACCAGACACAATGACAAGGTAGAAAGATATGTGATAATAACTAATGAAGGAGCAAGATAATATTCTGTCACTGCAGTACCTACACAGTTTAGACTCACAGAGGTTCATTTCAGACAACATTGCAGGACAGTCTGCAATACATACAGGAAACATGTACAGTACTAGGTGCATAGCTTCATAAGATGATACCAGGCTATTGGCATAGATGACCTCATAAGCCTAGCCCAGAATTCCACACATTTCCCTTCAAAGCCAGCACCTGTTTCCCCTGTCCAGTGGGACACATGCAGGATTCCAGGGGTGTCTTTTCTGTTTCCCATGCAGTCATCCATCTTCTTCTTCAAGAGAGATATACACATACTCTGCTAGACATGGGGAGGGAGTGTATTTTACAGACAGTGTATTGTGTGGGACACTACACTATCCTGCCAACAAGTACTATACATGTCACAGAGCAGATGAGGGCCTTGCATGCAGGTTGTGTGAGTGGGGTTTGTCTTACAGACCTGCAAAAATGCCATCAAGGTGGGTTTGGAAATGACCTTGTATGCCAGGGACAGATCACCTATGATCAGTCTGTATGAAACTGAATACAGGGACAAGGCTTTTAGCCTATCTGCAGAAGATAGGTGTTGCAGACCCTAGAGTTGCCTGGCTCTGTGGTTTCTGCAACTGCTGCATTTGCTTGACAAAGTACGTGCCGAAGGAGTCATTATACTTGGCAATGTGTCTGATAAGGGTGGAGTACAAGCATGTTGTGGCCTTCTGATTCTTGGATGACATGCCTGTATTTGTGAGGTTGGCCATGTAGACAGCCTTCCTTACAATAGTGCCCACACAGTGAGAAGCTGTTAGGTTGCTACCAACCTTGGTGCACAAGTCGCCTCACACCTGATTGCATGCTCAGTACATTGTTATTACTGCCATAATTAGTGTGGATTACATATACCACAACAGGGAAAATGATGCATCTCCTGGCATTCAGTTTGAGGCAATGCCTCTTCCACCAGTCATTAATTTGGGTAAGGGCCTCTTGGAAGGTGCTCACATCAGTAGGGGAATGCAAGACAGTGGCCAGCTTGCAATCATTTGCAAACCTGGTCAGCCTCAGACCACTGTTTTTTTCTTGTACCTCAGAAACATATATCTCAAACACTAGAGACCCCCAGACCGATCCTTGGGGTACACCACTCTATAAGAGTCTACTACTAGAGGTGGCTTCCACTACTATGAAGAAGTGCGTACTATCATTGACCCAGTTAGCTACCCATCTGGTAACATACAGGTTGATGCCTAGCTGTGTAGGCTTATGTATCATGGCCAACTGGGGATTATTGTGAGAGATTTGGGCTAGGTGAAAGTAGGTAGTGTTCATCATCTTCCCCTCATCCTTGTGTTTGTTGACCACTTCAGAGATATCAACCAGGTTTAAGAGGTATGATCTCAGTTTGACAATACCACACTGTGTGGGCTCAAGCATTTTGAGGCTGCCAATGTCCCTGTTTATAATGTCCTTGATATTGCCTTCCATGCCCCTGCAGATCAGGCTAGTTAGGCTGATGTGCATATGGTTGGCTGGGTCAGTGGATTGCTCCTCCTTTGTGTATAGGGTTGACAGTGGCTGTCCTCTGTGCAGATAGGATGAGACTGGTGCTCAGGCTTTGGTTGACTACAGTGTGTAATGGAGCTGAGAACTCATGCCTGAGTTCATGTAGGATGCAGCCAGGGATGGTATCAGGCCTTTGGAGGCATCTGTGTGTTGCCTTTGAAAGGGCATTACAGACCTGCTTCCTGATGATATAAGGAGGGGGGCAGGTGCTGTGCATGTCCATGTGTACCAATGGGAGGACAGGAGGGTGATGTTTACACTTAACCTGTCTGCAGCAGGTTGGCTATATCTATGCCAAATGTGTATGTCGTGTTATTGGCCAGCAGTACAGAGCAGATTTGGGTGTTGCCTCTGGGACTGCAGAAATTTGTGTCGTAGGCCTAGTGATTGGCCTTGGTGGATCTATCCAATTTGCACTCAAAGCCTTAGGGTAATTCACCTGTGACCTTATTTGCTTGTTTAGACCAACGTGACACTGCTTCCAATTAGGCACCTGCTCCTTTTTGGCCCTATCCAGCAATTATTTCCACCTATTATGGTATTTGTCTATTGTTGCTGTCCACCACAGAGGTTTACCCTACCTTGAGGGAGATGATGTTGTCCTGTCAGGTATTGCTGAGTCCATACAGCTATGTAGGTGCTCACATAGTATTGTGGTGTGGGCTTGGACACTACTGCTAGTTCCAACTGATGGGACAGTGGCTGTAAAGCTACTTCTATCTGCTCTGAGGAGATTTATAGTCATTTTTGTAAAGTTTATTTTGTTTCACCCTGACAAGGGGGGCATGGGAGATGGTGACCTCAACAGTGATGGCTATGTGGTCAGATCTTACCAAGGGGAATGACACTATAGGAGTGCTACAGTGGCTACTCATGTTGGTTAGGACCAGGTATAGGATATTTCCACCTGTCATCGGAGTGTTGACAAGCTGATCCAATGCATTGTCATTGACAAAGCCAAGGAATCTCTGTGCATTCAGATTTAGGTAGAATAGATCATGCACACTATGGTTGGGTAGTTAAAGCCACCCAGGTTGGTCAGGAAAGGTTTGTTCCTATATAGAATCCCTAGTTTTTTGTGGACTTTTGTTATGGTATGGGCGATGTGAATCTCAAATCTCAATTTATAACCAACCTCAACACCTAGTAGCTTACTGTAGGTTACAGGTGAGATAATCGTGTTATTTTTGGGTACTAGTTTGAATGGTATAGAAGGTGGCATGAATCTAGTGGGGTTGAAAAGTAGGAGTTTTGTTTTATTGGGTTTCAGAATTAGCTGACTGACAGCTAACCAGGATTCAACAGATAGAAAGGATGCTTGAGTGAGTGTGTGACTTTCTTGGATGGAGGAGGCTGTACAGATTATTGTGGAATTGTCTGCATTTTGTATGATTGTAGCATGAGATGTAGAGGTGTGAAGGTTGCTGATAAAAATAGAGAAAAGTAGTAGCTCCAGGATGGAGCCTTGGGAAATGACTAATGATACTGAGAGTAGTGGTGAAATGTCCGAGTGCCACTGTACTGCCTGTTGTCTCCCTATTAGATAACTTTGGATCAAAGTAATAGTGGATGCAGAGAGACTGATTGTAGAAAGGACATTGATGAGCTTATCATGTGCTACCATATCAAATGCCTTGGAGAGATCTAGAAAGAGAGCTGATACAAAATTATTGTTTCTATATTTGTTTACAGTTTCTGTGAATGACACGAGTGTAGTAGTGGTGCTATGAGAGGGATAAAACCCATGTTGAGCATTAGTAAGATGTTTATGGGTGTTAAGGTGGTCCATAATTTGTATATGGATGCACCTTTATAGAATCTTGGATAGAGGAGAGAGGATTGCAATGGGGCAGTAATTTGATATTTCTTTTGATGTGCCCCCTTTGTGGAGAGGGATTATGTAAGATATTTTCCAGATATCAGGCAAGATGTTCAGCTATAGATCAGTTTATAAGCATTGTTACAGAATAGGCTATAGCTTCTGCAGCTATTTTCAGAAATCCAGCTAGTAGCTTATCTGCTGCCAGAATAATAGGTCTTAACCTTTTTAGTAGTGTTTTAGTTAATGTCATAGGTACAGGTTGAATCGAGAAGCAATTGAT
The DNA here is from genome assembly GCF_019279795.1 of Protopterus annectens. Lineage (NCBI taxonomy): Eukaryota > Metazoa > Chordata > Ceratodontiformes > Protopteridae > Protopterus > Protopterus annectens. The sequence continues at coordinate 743,314,516 of NC_056728.1, read as the reverse complement.
GTTATTATTTGCCTTACATGTTGTACAAAGCATTGAAGAAGGTTGAGTTTTGGTTAAGGCAAGAATTGATTCTGTGAAACACTTATTAAACTGAGTGGCCATGTTTTCATTAATAATCCACAAGGGGGGTGCCTCTACAGACCCTGGAAACTACTGCCCCATAAGCTTAACTAGCCTGGTCTGCAAAGCTATGGAAAGAATCATTATGGAACTCATAAACAGAGACATAGGGGACCTACAGACACTTGACCCCACCCAGTTCGGCTTTGTAAAGGGCAGATCCTGCCTTTTAAACCTGGTTGACTTTTTTGAAACAGTCACTAGAGCCATTGATGAGGGCAAAGCAGTCCATACAGCATACCTGGACTTGGCTAAGGCCTTCGACACAATACCCCACTCAGGCATCATAGATAAGCTAAACAGCTTAAAAGTAAACCCTTATGTCACTAGATGGGTTGCAAACTGGCTAAAGGACAGAACCCATAAAGTTAAAATCGCTGGAGCAATGTCAGACTCAAAGCCAGTCACAAGTGGTGTCCCACAGGGATCTGTCCTGGGACCCCTCTTGTTCGGCATTTATTTCTCAGATGTTAAAGCAAACATGGGAGGGCTGTGGCTGACAAAGTTCACAGATGACTGCAAACTAGGCGCCATAGTTGATACACCAGCAGACACACACATCCTACAAAAAGGCCTCACTGAAACGGACAACTGGTGCCGTAGTCACGGCCTTAAACTAAATGCCAAAAAATGTATAGTCATCCCTTTGAAAAACAAAGTACCCACAAATTATCACATAAACGGCAACCCACTGAGTACGGAAAAAGTAATCAGAGACCTAGGGACCCAAGTAGACAGCGACCTCTCATTTGACACCCACGTTGCCAAAGTGGTTAGAAAAACATTCTACCTTGCACACCTCATCATGAAGGGATTCACATCCAGATCCAAGGATGTCATTGTACCCCTATATTCCTCCCTCATCAGACCCATGATTGAGTACAATGCCCCATTTGGTATGTACCTCACACGGCATTTGCAACAGCTGGAGAGACCACAAAAGTACCTCACCAAAAGGATCAAGGGTCTCCAACATATGTCTTATTCTGCCAGACTAAAGAAACTTCAGCTCTATTCAGTAGCATACCGCCTGCTCAGAGGTGATCTCTGCCTGACGTACAAGGCCATGTCCAATCAGGATCTGATGGACATGCTCCACCTCAAAAAATCCAAATCCATCAGGACCACGAGAGCTAAAGACTTAAACCTCGGCACAAGTATGAATAGGACATGCTGGAGGGATAGATTCATAACCCAGAGGCTTCCCATGCTTTGGAACAGGATCCCAGTTCATATTAGGCAGAGCCCCTCACTGACTCTCTTCAAGAGAAATCTTGATGAGTGGATGGGAGATCGTAAGTTTACCCCAGGGGTCACATCTGTCTCACTGCTAGACAGGGGCACAGTAAACTAATTCTATTATATAAGGGGACCTTCATTGTGTCAACTACTAGACAGAGGCACAGTATTCTAGATTTATTCTGTACATTTTAATACCATTTCATGGGGTGTCAAAAGCCACATCACTATGGCTAGGCTTACAAATGCCCCAGGGCAGATAGCCTAGTACGATACTATGAAACTATGAAACTATCTGTTGTGTTTGGGGGAGGTGTACTAGTTTTACCAGGTAAAAGTACATTGTTGATGGCAGACCAGAAAGTTTGAGGGTTGCTTAGGTGTTTTTTCTGTAAGTTATGATAGTAGTTTATTTTATCTAGTTTGACCTGTTTTTGGCTTTGTTTCTGAGTTCTAGGTATGATGTTTTGAGAGCAAGAGAGTCTGTTTTAGGCCAATTAGTCCAAGTTTTATCTTGTAGCTTCATTAAGGACCTGGTTTCTTTGGTGAGCTAGGGTGCATATTTAGATTTGACCCATATTGTTCTGGCAGGGGCATAAGAGTTAAGGATATTTAAGAATGCTGAGTTGAAATATTGGACAGCGTCATTAAGAAGGAGGGTTTTAAGTGGCTCCCATATACACGTTTTTAAATCAAAAATAAAAGTGGTTAGAATTAACATTTGTTTTGCTTTTTATCAGGCAGTAGATAGTTGGCTTGGTTTGATAGGTACGGCATTTTAGTAAATAGGTGGGATATGATGGTCGCTCAGGGTGTCTGGTAGACAACCAGATTGGTATGAGGGGATGGTTTATTTATGAGAATCCAATCTAGTATAGATAGTTGACAAGTACCTAGAGATGAGGAAGGAGACCAAATGGGCAGTACTAGACTTGGAGAAAGCACACAACAAGGTCCCACAAAATCTGATTTGGGCATCCCTGTGACAGTTCAAAGTCCCTGAAATATCAGTAGAATTAGTGCAGGCTATGTACACGGACCAACTGATTCAAACACATATACTGTTCTGTCTCACAGAAGGGTTCCTAGTGGGAATGGGTGTACATCATGGTTCACCAGCTCTAAGCCGACTACTGTTTATACCAATGATAGACTACATAAGCAAGCAGGTAGGAGGGGACAGACCAGTAAAGTTGCTGTATGCAGATAATGTGACATTACAGGCAAACTCTGAAGATGAATTTTAACAAAGGATATCAGAATGGAATATAAAAGTGAAGGCACACAGGATGAAACTGAGTACAGATAAGACAATTGTAATGGAAGCAAATGGGGGAAATTAGAGGAATCTGAGAACTGAAATAGAAGGGAAAACAGTGGAACAGGTTAACAGTTCCAAGTATTTGGGAGGGGTGGTTGAGGTGAAGGGAAATCTGAATAAGGAAGTCAAAGATAGAATCAGTGGGGCTGCAGCCAACTGGCAGAGAGTGCCAGGGTGGTGTATGACAGAAGAATGTCAAAGAAGCTGAATAGCAAGGTGTACAAAACAGTGGTGTGACCAGTACTACTCTATGGCACAGAAACCTGGGCAGTAAAGGCAGAGCAGTTGAGGAAACTAGAGGTGATGGAGATGACGTGCCAGAGATGGATAGTAGGATGCACAGTGGGGAACAGAAGAAGAAATAAGGGCGTAAGAACACAGGCTCAAGTAGCACCAGTTGCTGAGAAGGTTAAAGAAAACAGATTAAGGTGGTTCATGCACATGTGCAGGAAAGCAAAAAATAATATGGAGAATAATATTTGGGATACATAGCAGGAAGGCAAAAGAAAATGAGGGTTTCCAGAAAAGGAAAGGATAGATTGTGTAAGAGAAGACCTGTGACACAGTCAGTCATTACTATCGAAGAAGATGTAAGACTGGCATTGAATCAAGTGAGTTGTTAACAGTTTATGCAACATTCAAATCCCATGTAGAAAATGATAAAGACAAGGTTGATGATGATGACAATGATAAATCCATGTATATAATTTCCAAGATTACTACAAATCAGCCAGCAAACCATCCATATAGCAATTTACTCCTCAAAACTAGGTCAAGCTTATTGGTAGAACTGGGAATCATAAAATGCAATTATAAATTCTAAGATCATAAATGGAGGACATGGCACCACAATGTCATGATGTATATTATATTTCCTGTTGTCTACTGTGCATGTACCCTTACTGATGCTTACAGTTCATGGGATTGCAGTACCACTACTGACAGAACATGTATGCATATGCTATAAATGTACATATGTGGATGATGTAGCCATTCTGTAACTACATATGATGGTCCAACATACTAACATGTGTGCGCACACACACACACACACACACACACACACACACACACAACACTAACTTTGTGTTTGTGTGTGATAATAAATTTCTAGTAGTATCCATGTGTAGAAAAATCACATTTAAGAGTAAACAAGAGATATGCCTATGGAAGATATATATAGCCAAGTTGTATGCATCATAAAGCGTGGTGTATGGCATGTGTCATGCAGGAGAGTGTTTCTCAAACATCAGACAAACTAGCATGCCTCATTGCTACACATTTCTAGAAGATACAGTACATGTATTCTCGAATGAGGTATATAGTGGACACTTTGATTATATGTGTTATTCTGGCATAACCCTTGCACGTAATATTGAGATCATTATAATATCAATAAAATGCGTCCACCATACCTCTCATCTGCTTAGATTTTCACAGAATGTTCAACATTTTGCCTCATATTTTTGGCCTATTCCTCAGAAAATGTGTCTTGTAAGTCACTGAGAAATGAAGTAACTAAATAATGAAAACATTTGAATTTTCAACTTTATACCCTTCAGAAAATGCATGACAATACAAAAGCTTTTATTCTATTACCTTTCAAAGTTTATAAGAGTAATAGTTAAAAAAAAAATGTTTCTATTTTTAGACCTTTGCCCCCCCCCACTATTTTTGGTTTTGTCCAGATTTCATGGGCTGAGAGATTGAGAGATATGGTGCCCACATTATAGGCATGTAAATCCTGTAAATGGTCTAGGGCATGACAGTATATGACATAAATTTGGCAACAAAGAGTGAATAGCTATTGATGAATGCAACCGTTACAACAATGGGTAGTTAGCATCACACACTTCAGATGTATCAATATTGTCATGTTGGGTGCCTGTTGTAACTGCAAGGAACAGAAATTCTTTCCATGGAATGTCAGGGCTGAAAATGCAAATCTGTGGATATTAATAAAAAGTCTGAGGTCACAATTTCTTGGGTTGTTCCCCTACTATAAGGTACAGCAAATGCAGAATAGTTCATATAGCTAGCAGGAGAGTGGGCTGTCTCATATCCATGTGCTAAGACTGCAGATGAATGCCTGCACATATACTGTAATCCTTTTGCATCAGGTTTTGACAGTTATATTGGTATAGGGGATAAAGCCCTGACTACAGTGCAGGTGACTCAAGTTCAAGCACTGGCTTCTGTATCTGAATGAGTTTGCACAGGAGAGGAAAGGAATGACAACCCTGCTCACTAGGGAATGGGTGCAGTGTGTGCCACCAGACATGTTAGAGAACAGAATTCCCAGTGGAGCTTGTTGATCATATCAAATGTGTTGTTATTAGGGTTTAGAGACTGTGCTGAATTTTTTGCAGTAGCATGGATATAATTCCAGGTGGCTTATTGCTCATCTTTCCCCCAGAAGCTATTGGCATGCACACACGGTGAGTGAAAACCTTGCTTAAAAATCCTGTTCCATCAGCATGCATGACAACTTCATAATCAAGTGGGTCCAGGCCTCATGCAAGTAAAGTAACGAGTCGAAGGGCTGTCACCGTAGAAAAAGAAACAATTCTGCAATGTGGCCAAGTGAGAACTTGGTGATTATCTGAGGAAACTGTGAAAAAAAGCCACAAGAAATAATTTTCTTGTTACACCCAGTTTTAGAATTAGCTGATTTCCTGGTGGGATCATGCTGCTGTCTTTAATATTCTTCCTTGTTAGTATCAACTTTTCTCTCAGGATTTTGACCTTCACATTTGCTACCAATGCTGTTAGGATAACAGTTCTGTAGTTTCCGTGATTTTCTTACTTCTGCTTTTCACAGGAAGTGTACTCTTGCCATCTTCCTATCCTCGGGCACTTTTGCACTAAGATTAATGTTTCAGATATTTATGTCTTTATTTATTTATTTATTTATTGACATTTGATTACTGTGAAAATCTGACTGGGTACGTGTCCATTTTCAGGAGAGGCCTGGGAAGAAAAGCTCCAAAGTATAATCTTAATTAAAAAGGCATGCATTAAAAACCACAAGACAATTTAATTCATAATTTTCAACCTCCTGATTTTTAAACAACAGTTAACATTAATAGAGTCATTTAAACTTGGATATTCATCAGTTCTTAATCTTCTTTGCCATTCTGTTTCTTTTTTACCTATCCTAGAAGAAGTAAAAGAAAAAGGAAACAGAATGGCAGATAAGATTAAGAGTCGATAAATATCTCAAAGATTTATTTCTGTATTTAATTTACACTGTGATCATGACTGGTTCCATTCTGAATCACAGCAGATCTTTATCACAGATGCCATACAACATCAGCTCTGGAGGCATACCTCACAACTTCTTTGTAAAGGATTCAAGGATAAAGTCAAAAGCAATGGAGAACAAGTTCACAAAATTAGAGGTAATATTTAAATATTACTCTAATTCACTATGAAAGTTAACAAAACAACGGGCAGGATTCACGAAGCCTCCGTGTAAGAGTTATAACTATTACACGGAGGCTGCAGTTAAACGGAGTGATGCCAGCATGCTCTGCATATTCATGAGAGCATGCTGAATCACACCTAAATCTAACACGGTCCGTGTAAGACAGTAGGGGGCATGTCCGTAGGCCGAGCCCTGCAAGCGGACACGCCCCCAGAAGAGTAAAAGTGCCCAAAGTAAACACCCACGACAGAGTCCACGGAAATGTGAATAAACACAACACATCACCTGCCCCCACAGATTATGAACAGAAAATATATAAATGAGCATGTGATATTTTTTTTTAAATTGTAAAGATGTTTAACCGTGAGTGCGCTCGTTTGCGCGGGCGTGCCCGTAGTGCAGCTACAGTTAGCAGTCAGTGGGAAAGCATATAAGAACTAAATATGCAAAGTAAGCCAAGAAGCAATAGCATAGCGGTAGAGACGTCAGCTGAAGAGCAGGCAGTCATGGTTCGAGCCCCCACAACACCAGCTTTTATTTTTTAGCAAAATAAGCACGAAACAAGTCCCTGACAAACATGTACACATATAAAATCACATTTTATGTAAAATGTAATGAACTAGTCCATTTATTTTGAAGAAATGTGAGGTAACAAAACAATAAAAAAATGCCAGATATGCCTATAGCTGAGCTACAGTTTAACAAGGTGAGTGCATCTGCCCGTAGGTGAGCAGTGGTTTAACAGGTGCAAAATGAGTGCCCATAGGTGAGCAGTGGTTTCACACGCTGAAACTGTGTGCCCCTAGCTGAGCTGAGCATACTATGCGTGCTGACAGCCAAATGAGGCATAAGCCAGCCCACCCCGTTTATGCGGAGCTGCGCACTGCGCCAACAAGCTAACCAACGGGCAACGTTGAGCAAGCTGTAACAAAACTGCCTTTACACAGACACACCCCCTAGCCTGTCTAGACAGTCATAAAATATAAAAAGCAGTGGCCAGGTTCGAACCCAGGATACCATGCACCATAGTCAAGGTACTGAACCACTAAGCTACAACAGCTGTACTCAGAAATGCAGTAATAGCAAATATATAGGAATGAATAGAAAGTGGATCATGACAAAGCAGGTTTTTTGAAGTGGATACCATTCCAAAATGGCCAATCACAGATAAGTGCTGGAAAAACGGCATATATAAGCCCCATAGGCAGGAATACACAGCATAAACGATTGTAGAACTGACTTGCAGCCAGAATGTCAAGTGTAGGTGAGGGTAGTTGCTTTCGAGCACAGAGGTGGGACGCTGAGGAGTCCAGATACATGGTCTGGCTCCTTGTCCACAATCATGAGGCCCAACTCATGCAGGGCCAGGTCCTGTGGGGAGCATATAGGGCTGAGGCGTGGGACCGGTTGGCTCATGATCTTACCAGTGCCACAGGGATTCCAAGGACTGGTGAGCAGGTCTGTCACCAACATGCGGACCTGAAGAGATGCAAGCAGGACCAATTGAACCTATGGATCCAGTAGGCCAGGCAAATGTCCAACGCCCCACTACTGAGTAAGTTACATTTCATTATGTATGTAAGAAATTAAATTAGCTGATATTATGGAGATGTGTATTCCAATATTACTTCATTTATATTACAGCTGCAGGTGTCCGTTCTGCGAACCGCAGAGCCTATGGCGATAGGCTGGTGCGGTTGCGCCACCAGGCAGGTCAGTAATCCACTCCCAGTAACTGTAAAGAAATATAAAAGTATGACAGTTAGCAAAAGAGTGCAGTGTAGTCACTAAGTAATAAAATGTGCAAGTAACAGTGTAAAAGTGTTTGCAAGTATTGCTTGATTACAAAAGTGTGTTGCAGTCTGAAATCCAAACAGAAAAATGAAAATGTCTGAAATAAAGTCTGAAATAAAGATGCCCCACCTATAATATCATAGTGCACAACCTGCAGCAGGCTGAAAAGTACAGCTGCAGAAGATAAGCAACTCACCATGTGTGAAATATATCCCTTTTGAAATACTGAAACATGACAGAAGTGAGACTGCTGAAAAGGATTGTAATAACTACAGGTAAAACATGTAAAAAAAGCCTAGAAGTAAGTACCATCCTGAATAGTAAAAGGAAAACAAGTGAGAGGGTGTGAGAAAGAGTTATGAATCCATCAATAAAGTAGTAATAACCCCTCTATAAAGTATACTGCAGTCAGTACAGAATAAAATGAATGTGACAAGTAGAACCAAACTGCAAAATGTGTCCAAAGTGTTGCTGGAATGTGTATCCCAAAATCTGGATATGCTGCTCTCAGTCTGCAATATGCAGATAGTATGATTGTCTAAAATATCAAACATCCACAGTTGTCTATAGCTATATAAAGCAAATGTAGCAGGATGATGTAGCTGAACAAAGCCAGATATGAACGTGTATGAATAACAATAAAATGTATATTGATGTAGCAGTAACAGTCCTATCACCAAATTGAAGTAGTTATCATATAGGAAACTGTAGTTAGAACAGTAGTGTGTATATATCTGTAGCTATTAGAAATGTACAGCATATGTATTGGTATTCGAAGGTGTTAATAATATTTTCTTCACCCCACCCTATAACCACATATAATCCATTCCACGTGAAAATGGTATGTGCAATCATAATTAACACCCCTGGACATTTGTCCTCATGGGTCATAAATATTTGCATGTCCGTTGATGCATCTGCCCTGTTCATACATCCAAACCTGATGGCCTGTTGCCATCAATCAACCCTGCATGTTGCTGGACTGTGTATTGCTGTTCAAATTATGCATGTGTTATGCTTGCTGTTCAATGGTGTGAATATCTGGGTGTTTAGTTAATGGGAATACTAATGCATGCTGTTACAACTAATTGCGAATGGTATTGTATGTTACTAACCCAAACTATCATGACATAATGCAAAACATAGGACGACAGGGAAGGCGGGTTCCAGCGGACCCACCTGTCCCACCTCAGCTGGCGAGTGCACCTGGCACTAGTGCCCAGTCTGGACCCTCCTCTGGTGGCCCTGTGCCACCTGCGGGTGGAAGCGCTGCAGGGGATGGAGCCTGTCCCCCCTCTGCAAGTGTGGCTGGAGGAGAACCACCACTCACCCTCTGTAGCGTCCGGACTGTGGTGCATAGGGAGATCCGGGACTCTGTTCTCGAGCCCCTACGCCAGCTTGAGGCACAGGTGGCACAACTTACGGGCATGCCTGTTGCCCGGCCTACACAGCCCCCAGCACAGCCCCATCCTGGGCAGTGAAGGAACAGTGGCAACTGCCCATGGGTGGGGATATCAGTTCCACTGTTGCCATCTGTGGGCTCATGGGCTCTGGATATCCAAACCTCCGTCCCCGTCAATTGTGTAACCCCCCCACAGGTGTCATACACCGCCCCTGTATGCGTCTTGTTTGTCTTGTCTGTTGACCTACCCAACCTACCTCCCCAGCTGTACCGACTTCCTTCACCTGACATACCACTCTCACCTGAAAAAAAAAAAAAGGGCAGTCTGTACCCACAAAAAAATTACACCCCATACATAGCTGCCCATTCCGCACATATGTCGACCAGACATGGAAACTATCAATTACAATTGGCTGTACAACAAGTATTATTGTTGTCCTTACACCTCTCTCAGGGGTGGAAGGTATCAAATGTCACACCAAATTACAAACATATGCACAGCTGTTGCTGATGAAGAAATGGGCAGCTATGGGCCTTACCTACATCCCTCCTGCAAATCCCAAGCTTGTTTCCCTGCTGTCTTACCCTCTTTGTGACCCCTTTTTCACCATTTTCCTGTCTCCCCATTTTCATTTCTTTCAAAGAAAATAGCGCGGGTGTGCACAAGAGTAAGCACGTTTAAGAGGTTGTAAGCGGGTGTGCGCTTGTGTGTGCGGAGCTAAACACTAGTGCGCGTGCGTGAGCTCCACTCAAACCAGCGCTAACCCGGTTACAACTGCTTAAAAGTGCCTTAGTCACTCTTATTGACAGGTCCTGTAGTCAGTTCAAAAGCAAAATAAAATCCCACTATCAGTCCCAAACCCAGGACCTTGGAAACAGTAGTCTGCATGACTTACCACTAAACCATGACTCTTATACAAGAGCATTGTGCTAAAATAAATATATCATGTAATAGTAGGAATGAATGTAAAGGGAATATAGGATGTGTAGTACACAAAGCATGTCATTTAGAATTACTATAAAAACTAGTGGATTTCCATAATAGTAGTGTGTGAACAGAAGCAGCCATGCTAGTTGGTAGCTAGTAGGTAATAATGTCACTGTAGCACCTTGCAAGCCACACACATAGTCACAGCAGGATAATCACTGCCCATACCCCACAACCTCTTACAGGAACACATCCGGACCAAGTAATAAAATATGTGGAGCAAAGGCCCAAAACCAGGGACACATTACAAATAATGTTACAACAAACGCAGACAGTTCAGAGAGTAACAGGGTCTGCATTTTGTGGGATGTTTGGAAGGGTATGAAGTCTGAAACTTGAATGTTTGTCACTATATTCTGACTTGAGCTCAGAGTGATTTGCCAGAAAAAGCTGTGCATGAGATATTGTCCAAAATATGAGGCAGAAATATGGACAACCTGCAAATATTTGTACACATGAGAGGTCTGACACCACCATATTTGAATAGTTAAGAGCCTAGACATAGCAACAGTGAATGACTTACAGGGATGCCCCACAGACTCCATGTGAAATGTATAAACAGTAGGCAGAAAGATGTAACAACACATGCAATGGTAACTATGGAGTCCTGAAAGTATTCACCAATTGCATGGCAGAATAAGTGCCGTAATACATATGCTCATGCTAACCCACAGTCACAACTGCAGCATACCAGACAATTTAATGGGTGTACCCCACTGATATGTACCATTCCATGAGGCAGATAACAGATGAACCTGAGAGTCTCTGGGGCCTGCTCAGCAGCATACTCAAATACCCTAATAGATGTCAAGGCCCACACCATAGCCAGACCACACTGCATGCTGTAACACCCTAGCAGATATAGCAAGCATTCCAAGGTGTGAATGTACATGGTAAATAGGAAAGCTACAGCAGGACACTACAGTCAGGACACCTAGCAGGCATACAATTAGTGACTGTAAAGGGCAAATATTGAAGCCTTAGCAACAAAGTGCAAGCAAAAGTGAAAGGAAAGCACACACACACACATTAACAGTAGTAGTAGTTGTAGGTGTCAGTGTACATACACAGTTAGTACAGGAAACTGGAGAAATGAATGGAGGAATGTTAATCTACAACACAGCTGGAATATGAGAGAGATACCAACCTTTACACTCACGGAACATTGTCCACAGCATACCAGCATGGTCCCTGCCCTTAAAATCTGAAAGGGCTATGCCTATCTCACATACCTTTCTATAGCACTGTTCTGAAATCACAGTGAGAACTGCAATCAATACACAACTGGCTGCATGCAATTAGCAAATGCTTGCTAACAATTGGTGCAGAGGCCATCACATGGACATATGCAGATACCTACAAAAGTATGCTGTACTCCCAGTCCACACATGCAATACTTTCATTGCACCCTGAGGAGGATGTGAGAGACAGACAGACAGACAGACAGAGAGAGAGAGAGAGAGAGAGAGACAAAGACAGAGACAGAGAAAACTGAAATTAAGCAGACACAAACAAAACTGTTCAGCTACAGCCACCTGAAAGCTGACAACTGTCAAGTGGAGCAGCAGGACAGAAAACCAGACGGCACCAGAAGCAGCTGTGACAAACACAGGTAATGTAAAGTAATACTATAAAGGTCTGCATACTGTGAACCCTCCATATGTGTCATTGGTCTGTATCCATATGTATATGAAGATGTGTAAAGGGCAGGGGACATACAGCAACTATCAGTGAAGGCTGTACATACATTTGTATGTGAGAGCATCTATGTGCACATATCAATGTAGGCTGACTGTAGGTTGTAGTGCAATGTACAAAGTAGGTTTCACAGTTATGTATGTTTAGCAGTATGTTAGTGTGTGTATACAATATGGTAGACAAACATGTTGATATACCTGTCTATCATATGGATACGTATGTATGTCAAAATATGTATGTATGTATGTATATATATATATATATATATATATATATATATATATATATATATATATATATATATATATATAATATGCATATATGTATACATACATAGAGAGAGATGTAGGAATACATAGACAGATGCAGATAGATAGAATATGTACAAACATATATATGTAATGCACACATACAGATATAGATATATGTAGATACATATACATAGACAGACTGATCTGACTATCTACAGGTATGACTGTATATGATGACCTCAACACCCCTGTCCCACCCCTCTGTCACTCTCACCCCTCTGTGTGTCCCTCTCCATATCTAAAGCAATATATGTACATCAATATATATATATGTGTATATGTATACAAACATATATTTATATATATATCTATATATATATCTATATATATATATATATATATATATATATATATATATATATATATATATAGTCTATATATATATATATATATATATATATATATAGAGAGAGAGAGAGAGAGAGAGAGAGATGTATATATATTCTGAGTGAGGCACATGTGTACAGATGTATTGCAACAGGTGCCTGGTGACAAAGGCATGGAGTGAACACCAGTGTCAAAACTGGAGTACCATACCCATTTCAAATCACCTACACCAGTAACCACCAGATATGTGATTGGCTGCCCACCACTGCATGTGTCAGGGGTGAACAGGGTCATAAATGTGTACAATAGTGCCCCCAATGATATTCACAGTGGCACACTATTCCTGGAATACCTGCACATGGTATGTGTCAGCAGACATGGTGTGTCAGCTATGGACATGTAGGTCAGTGTACCCCTCCACACCACATAATGGATGCCATGGTATGCACCTCACATGACAGCTACAGATATAGAGAAGGACACAGTGACATGTACAACACTGTGACAATGCACTCAAACACATTACCAATGCACAGTGACTGACAACACCACAGAGTACACACATACTACCCACATAGAGGTTACCACTCCCGGATTACATACGTAAGTCACACCCATGACAGATGTCCAACAACCATAGTAACACCTCACACCATCCATAACCTAAATGACTGCTGTGTGTCGTCCATGCCACTGCAATAGAGAGCACATGTGTAGGTAAAAGTTCCTACCCACAGATAAGACATACCCTGCAATAAACCACACAGTGTTAAGAAGCAAGACTCCCCATGAGTACATGCCACACATACCCCAGCTGAATGTTATTCAGAGAGGTAATATGCCATATGAGTTACCCTGTGTAACTGTGTGACAGCAGTAGGTACCATCACACCACATGTCACAATGGTCAGGGTAGCAGAACAGTATGCTGCTGTAGTCCCAGGGGCAATAGCATATTGTATAGTATTGTATTGTAATGTAATGTATTGTGTTGTATTGTATTGGTATGTTGAGGTGCCTCCTTCATGGAGTGGAACCATTGCTGCTGTGCGCCAGTGTACAGGTACATATCCTGTAGTCAGGCTAGTGTTACATAGCACTTCTATATGTGTGTTTAGCTCCTGTCAGAGTTTATGTAGCATGCAACTGGGGATACCATCAGGTTCCAGTCATGTTGTGTATTCTGCTTTCATGAGGGTGGCTCTCACCTGGACATCTGTGATGACAGGGAGGTTACAGTCAGCTGGGATAACTATGTCGTATTTTGGGGGAGAGGGCGGGGTGACACCTGCACTGAACCTGTCTGCCACAATGGTGTCAATATCTGTGGTTTCATTGTGTTGTTGTGTACTAACTATGGGCATAGGGGATGGATTCTGACCAGGTTGCTAACATTACTGAAGAAGGCCTTCTGGTTATCTGTAGTGTCCCTCTTGATTTCCCTCTCAAAGTTGCCCATGGATGTTTGTATGATGGAAAATAGATCCTTACTAGTGCTGCTCAGACATGCCTTCCCTTTATGGAATTATGCTCTGTCTTGCAGTAGCTGCCATCTTTTGTAATACAATCTGTCTATGGCTGGGGTCCACCAGACAGGATGCTGTCCCTTTGTGGAGAGTGTCTTGGTCATATATGGGATTGCATGATCCATGCATTCTCGGAGATGTCTGTAGAAAGCATTTGTGTAGGGGTCAGCATTGTGGGTTGTATCTGCCACTGGCCCAGTAGACTGAAAGGATACCATGTCACTGTTACAAAGTGTAAAGTTTGCATCTGCAATGTTATTCACTATAGTCGTTTGTGCTGGTGGTGGAGGTGGGATATGTATATCCAGGGCAATTAGTGTGTGGTCAGCTCACAGTAGTTGATGATGTAGTCCATACAGTACCTAGATACAAGCCCCCAGAGTGAGGAGGTGCTCTGGACCTGAATCAGTGTTCTGACTGCTGAGGTTTGGTAGTATGTCATATGGAATGTGCCAGGTACTGTTACACAGTTGCTGGCTGAGCACTGATACCTGGCCATTTACATGTGTATCCACCAATAGACAGACAGATGCTATATATGTGAGATATGTTGTATCATAACAGTCGAGTAGCATGTGTAGTATGTGTGCCAAGTTCTACTGACATATATTGCTGATATCAGGTTATTTTCTTTTTCAGGTACATGGCTCACCCGCGGAATCCCGCTTACTCCACAGATGAGGATGAGGAGATACACCGTAGCCTGGTGCAGGATTATGCAATACTCTTTTCCCGCACCAGCCAGAATCAGCAGGAGAGGGCTGCACTGTGGCAAGACCTGATTCGTCGGGTAAATGACATAGGCACGCATAATAGGACATATGAGCAGGTGCGACATCACTGCAGTGATTTAATCAGAAATGTCAGTCAGCGTGCGTTGGATATCCGCAGGCAACAGGTCGCCACAGGTGGTGGGGTGGCTACACATCCCCCACTCACAAGACTGGGTAGACTACTCATGAGTGTAGTGGCTCCAGTCCACCAGCAACAACAACAGCAGCAGACATGCATTATGATGGAGGCTGGAGCCACGCAGCAGCAAGACAGTGAGCGTGCAGGAAATATGCCATATGTATAGTTGACTATTGTGTACACTGGTAGTTAATGCATGTGTGATGTGTGTCCTTGGTTTGTAGCTGTCACCATAGTATTTAATGTGCAAGTGTGATATCCTCAATATTAGCAGCTGACCTGTGAAAGGCGACTGTTGTACTACTGACCTGTATCATACTCAGTAACAACGGCACAGTTGTGCCCACTGACATTAGTTTCTTCACGTCTGCAGGTCCCTCCGGTGTAACAGCAATGCAGCCTATCCATGCTGGTGAGTGTGTATTAACAATACCTGTAATAGTCTTGATAGTAATAGTAATATTAGGCTCACTTAGTAGTGCTCTTTGTATGTATGTAGGTGTGTCTGTGTCTGTTGATATCACGCATACTGAGTACTGTACAATTGTGTGCAACTGTGTGCATGTGTACGTGTGCATGTGTGCACCTGTGCATGTGTGCATGTGTGCATGGGTGCACCTGTGCACCTGTGCATTTGCGCATGTGTGCATTTGTGCATGTGTGCACGTGTGCACCTGTGCATGTGTGCATGTGTGCATGTGTGCATGTGTGCATGTGCGCATGTGTGCACCTGTGCATGTGTGCATGTGCACATGTGTGCATGTGTGCATGTGTGCATGTGTGCACCTGTACACCTGTGCACCTGTGCATGTGTGCATGTGTGCATGTCTGGACCTGTGCACGTAGGCACGTGTGCATGTGTCCATGTCTGGACCTGTGCATATGTGGATGTGTGCATCACTGGTAATGTGTAGACATTGTAAACTGTGTTTCCTGTTTCCCTCCCACAGGTTCTGGTGCTGCTCTGGTGTCATGCAGCAGGGAACCTGAATCAGGTGCCATGGGTACTGATAATGATGACATCTGTGTAAAGGCACAGGAAGGTATGCCAGGGTCTGCCATTGGTCAGCCGATTGACAGTACACAGCTGTCAACCCCATCAATGTGCACAGTTATCCTGCCAATACACCCTTTGTCACCAATGTCCCCAGGTGATGGACAGCATACAGTGGGCATTGAACAGGGTAATGTGGTATCTGTGGCACATGCCTCCCCACACAGCAGCCATGGGCATGGCTCAGAGATGGTACCACACAGACAGATGTCCAGGGGTTCTCGTGTGAGCAGCCGTGGGCGTACTGCCCCTGTCAGATGTGCCCACAGAGGTCTTACAATCTCAGCTATGTTTCGGGCTGTCATGCAGGCACAGTCACGTATGGAACAGTACACCAGACAGGGTCTGAGGGAGCTGACAGCATGTCGCATAGCCATGGCTGACAGTATGCGTGACATTGCGGCTGCCATCCGTAATTTCACCGATGTCATAGACAGACGTTGTGGGGACATATTAGACCGGTTTCACAACTACATGTCCATGAGCCAGGGCGATGGTGGATGGTTGAGGCATCGACGTGGGTGTATGCCAGCAACAGCAGCAGCTTGCATTCATCGCGGACAACAACAGGGCCGTGGCCATCCCCATAGTGCCAGCAGCAGCCCCAGCAATGCTGGGTCTGTGCTGTCATCAGACCGCCCCAGGAGACCACATGCACGTGGCTCTGGCCAGGCCCGACAGGGATCTGTGTCCAGTCAATGAACACCTGCTTCTGATGACAGTACCCAGTCTGGGTTGGTACCGGATATGGTCCGTAGCACCCCTGCAAGGCACAGGTACCGTGTCTGTGGCCAGAGACATTGATCTGTATGACCTGGCAGGTACAGTCTGTGGCTGTCCACAAACACCAGTATATGGCAGCCATGAGGTGGAACTGTGTGCATCCATATACACATGCAAATTGACAACACCTAGGGCTACCACATACACGCACACACTGCATCAACATTGCCCCACCTTGTACTGCTTTCCCTCACCAACACACATACACATACATGTCAATCGGTGGTATCGGTGACTGACTCAGGCATACCAAGTTCACACCCTGTGCATATGATGAAACTGTGCCACCTCCTGCAATCTGCATCATCAGTGCAGGTACAGGTTAACATGTTGCTGATGCACAGGGTGACTACATAGACGTGCAGTAATAGTATCATGTTCTTAACAGTACTGTGTGCTGAATTAATTGTGGGTATATCACAGCATGCCTGATGCAGTAAGGGTGTGATTGTCATGTACTGTTGTCTACACCCATGGTAAGTACCATAGTGTATCATCTGCACATGTTGGCATACTGGTGGTAAGGATGTCAACAGAAGGCTACATACATAGGTAGCACAGGGGATAAGGTAATGAATGTATTAATACGCAATGATGGACATGTAGACTGCAAGTGGCATGTTGCCCACACTGGACTCTGCAATGCGGATGTTTGAGGATGTTGATATGTGTGCAGTACTACATGACTGGTACAGGACACACAGGAGCACCCTAGCACTGCACGCTCACATCTCATACCATGCTAGACAGCCCCAACACACAAAACGAACTGTCACAGGAGGGAGAGTCCCCATACATGTCAGGGATACTGTGGTGGCAGGCCAGGTAGCACACATCCTACTACGTATGGAACCACTGAGTGAAGGCTCAGTGTCTGTTATTTGACATGTGTATTACTGCAGGTATGAGCACATGGGTTTCCATCCAGTTATTGTACATCCTAACAGTACAGGGTCTGTACACTTGTGTGCACTGAGACTGGACCCTAGCCATCTGACCTGTGTATTTCCATGTACATGTGCATAGTGCCTGCATATTTGCAGTGTTACCTACTGGAAGTGGTACAGCTTGTTTGTTGTACAATGGACTACAAGCAGCCCTGCTTACTGTAGCTTTGTTTGCATGCATGTTTGCTTGCAATTACCCTGGAATACTGATCCCACCTGCAATGCATAGTTACAGAGCTTCTGTGGACTCCTAGTGACATCTGCATAGCTTACTATATGTATGTCCATGTCTCACTTGACAGAATGTCACTGTTTGTCCTGTTCACATGTACGTTGCCTGTGACACATTGCATATGACTTACCTGGCATTTGTCCACATGAGCAGTCATATATGCTACTGCTAACTAATCATAGGCACTACACCCTCACATATTCATCTTCTGTTGAATCACCTGCTTCGCTAGGGACAGCTTGCACCTGTCACCCCTGGGCTTTCAGATATTGGCAAAGGCTCTTGCTACCCCCATAGTGCCTATGTTAGGCAGGGCTCAAATGACAAACCCACCTTCATAGGTATCACAAGGGATAAGAAACTAAGAGTAATGCTACCCAACGCCAGAAATCTAAACCTCAAGATGCATGCACCCGAAACTCTCCTTGGCATGGAGAACATCGATATCTGTGCAGTAACAGATGCCTGGTTCAGGGCTACCGAGAGCACCCCAGCACTACCAGGTTATACCTCATACCATGCTTTTCAGCCCCAAAACATGGAAGAACCACAAATGGAGGGGGAGTATTGATATTCATCAAGGATACCCACACCTCCAGGTTGGTGGCAAAGCACCAAGCATCAGAGACTATCCATGTGCAACTAACAATGGGTGAAACTGCCTTCCAGGTTATAGCCTGCTACAGACCACCCTCCCAAACCCAAGAACTGCACTCGGCCGTTCTGTGAACAGTGGAAATATGAAGGTCTCTCCAAACACCATTATATTGGGCGACGTCAACTACCCAAACATGGACTGGGAGCATGACTCTAGCTCCAACACCCTAGGCCAAAGATCCCTAGAATATATGAGCTCAAATGCTATGGAACAACTTGTTACAACTCCCACAAGAAGGAGAAACATACTGGACCTGATCATCACCAACATGGGGACTATATGCTCCAGACCAGAAGTGTATCCCTCACTGGTAAGATCAGACCATAAACTAATCTCACTGGATATTCACATCCCGACCCCACCACCTGCCCAGAACACCACAGTGAACAACTTCTCTAAAGCAAATTCACACTCCTCAAAACTGAGGTGGAAAGTTTCAAAGCCCCCGGGCCTGTGGAAACTACAGACCAGACCGCAGATTCCTCTATAAACGCATTCTATGGACACTTTCAGGAATGCATGGGTCATGTGATCCAGAATAAAACCAAGACCCAATCCTCCAAAGGCAGACATCCTGTCTGGTGGACCCCAGCCATAAACAAACTACACAATAGCAGGAGGAAGCTACTAAATGATACAGCAAAATCCAAAAAAGGGAAGGCATCACTGATCAGTATTAGCAAATAACTACAGGCACTCATAAGAATGCCTAAGGCCAGCTTCGTGAGAAATTGCACAGGACACTAAGGATAATCACAAGGCTTTCTTCAGTTATGTTAGGAACCTGGGTGGTAATTCCCAGATATGCTCAGAGGTAGTCCAAAATGTCAATAGAAACACCAAACCCACAGACATTGCCAACATTCTAGCTGACAGGTTCAGTTCAAACTTCTCACCCCCCTCCACACCGAAAGGGCAAATATTATCCCATCAGAGTGCTGCCTCCCTGATATCTCAGATGCTCAGGTAAGAGCCACCCTCTCCAAAGCAATACACACTGCATCAATGGGACCAGACAGTGTCCCGGGCTGTGTCCTACATGACCTCCAAGATGTGCTACAACCAAACATAAAACTACTGCTCAATCCCAGCCTTACTACAGGATATGTGTCCAAAGTGTGGCATACAGCAATAGTGGTCCCTCTACAGAAAGGTGGTGCCTCAACGGATCCTGGACACTATCGCCCCATAAGCCACACTAGCTTGGTCTGCAGAGCTATGGAAAGGATCATCATGGACCACATAAATATAGATATTGGGGACCTACAGACACTGGTTCATACCCAGTTTGGCTTTGTTAAGGGCAGATCCTGCCTCTCAATCCTGGTTGATTTCTTTGAAACAGTCACAAAGGCCATTGACGAGGGGAAGGTGGTCCACACAGCCTACCTGGACCTCGCAAAAGCCTTCAAAACAATACCCCACCGGGCATTCTAGAAGCTCACCAGCTTAAATATGAGCCCCTATGTCACTAGATGGATTGCACACTGGCTCAAGGACAGAACCCACATGGTTAGAACTGCTGGAGCCATGCCAGACTCAAACCAGTTACAAGTGGTGTCCCAAGGCTCAGTCCTGGGACCTCTCCTGTTTGGTATATATTTATCGGAGGTACAGGCCAACACGGAAGGACTGTGGCTGACCAAATATGCAGATGACTGCAAACTGGCCACCATAATCGACTCTCCAGCCGACACAAGCATCTTCCAAAGGGGCCTCATAGAAACAGACAACTTGTGCCAGAGCTATGGCCTCCAGCTGAATGCAAAAATGTGTATAGTCATCCCCTTTGGCATAACAAAGTGCCCACAAAGTACCACATAGGTGGTACTCCATTACGTACAGAAGAAGTAATTAGGGACCTGGGGACCCAAGTTGATAGCAATCTCTCATTTGACAACCACGTGGCCAAAGTGGTTAGAAAGGCATTGTATATAGCCCACCCCATCATGAAGGGATTCACATCTACATCAGGGGAGGACATCGTGCCACTTTACTCATCCCTCATCAGGATCATAATTGAGTACAATCCCCCTGTTGGGATGTACCTTACCAGACACCTGCAGCAACTGGAAAGACCCCACAAGTACCTCACCAAGAGGATCAAAGGGCTCAAACAGATGCCATATGCTGACCGGTTAAAGAAACCCCAGCTCTACTCAGTGGCATACCGCCTGTTCAGAGGTGATCTGTGCCTAATGTATAACGCCATGTCAAACCCGGAATTAATGGGCATGCTGCACCTGAGAATATCCAAATCCTATCGGGCTACACGCTTGAGAGACCTGAACCTCAGCACTGAAATAAATAGGACATGCTGGAGGGACAGATTCATAACCCAGAGGCTCACTTCACTCTGGAATAAAATCCCAGTCCAGGTTAGGCAGATTCCCTCATTGACTCTCTTCAAGAGGAATCTTGATGAGTGGATGGGATATTGTCGGTTTACCCCGGATATCACTTCTGTGTCACTGTTAGACAGAGGCACAGTATACTAACCTTGGAAAAGGGCATGGCAAGATATATTTACAATGGATGGCAACAGCCAAACACATTCTGGCTAGGTTCTTAAATGCCCTAGGGCAGATAGCCTGGTATGAAGCTATGAACCTATGAACCTATGTATCTTGTTCCCCATTGGCCCTATGTGCTGTTAATCACCATGGCAATCACAATACTATGGTAGCATGTGCAAAGGTCAGTTGTCAGTCACCTCTATGGTTCAGTTGTGGAATATGTGGGTCATGTGGCAATGTCACAGCTGCCACATGTACACAGTCAACCCTCTCCCCTACACATGGACATACAACACATGTATGAGATAGAACCACATAGCCAAACTGGGGACTAAGCACTCTGAACCCAGCACTGGCATAACCTGTCAGGTGGCATGCAATACTGCAGTGACTGCAATAACAGTCTGATGTAGACCTACACTGACAGCAATACAAGCACGTGTACACACTGGGCCATTCGTGGAGCCTTAGAATAGCATCCTGCCTGAGCGGCACACACCTCTGCAGCTGGCACACAGGCATACGTTATGCCTGAACACATCACACATAACACATAGCACACAAATCCTGTGTGCCAAACAGTCACAGCCTGTACGGCTAGAAAACACACCAGCCACAGTTGTGTTAGCTACCTTTATTGTCCGGTACAGTGTGGTCATGCTCACCCAGCTGGACAAGGTGAAGGTCACAGTGTTTAGAAAGGGGAATGTGCATCCTGTGGGGAGGCAGACGCCAAGCACACTCTGGCTAAGCTGTCATTCCCTAGGGCAAACAGCCTAGTGTTGACCTCTACACACATATGTTTAATTGTCAAATGCACATTATTTGTTGCTGATAGACTGTTTGCAGGTCTTTATTGCCATAGCATTCCCTGTTTGTATGAACAACTTGTGTATCTGTGGAAGATGTTTGCATATGGGAGGGATCCACTATATCACGTATGTCTCTGTAGTCATTTAACTGTGTGCACTGGGCAGATTGCTGTAATGTGGTTGGTTCCTGGAATAACACGTACAAATACCAGATATGTGTGGCCAACTGCTAAACTGAGATTTGGCCTAAGTGTGTGAGCATGCCCAGTTCAGCCTTCCCATGGCATGTTGTCTGACATATGTCTCATTTATCAAAGTGTGTGAGCATGCCCAGTGTGAGCTTTCCATATCTTGAACTCTGCAGCCAACCACATTTGTGGATGAGTGTGAACTTCAACAAATATCTCCCGTTTATGGTTGTGTGTTGTGTGTCATGTTGTGTAGTTACTGTCCAACTGATTTGTGTGTGAACACAACAGGGATTATACTGTGCCTGCAGGGTTTGCATGGGATACTTTGCATACATTTGTCAGCATCCTTTCACACTGACCTAACACTGTAGTACTGTATAGTGTACTGGTTCAGTACTTTGACTGTGGTGGACAGTATCCTGGGCTTTAGTCCTATCACTGCTTTACATTTCCATAGTGAGCACAACAGCCTGGTTAGGGGCCAGTTGTGCACATCTGACCATGTTGCATTATGCTCAGATATGAACTACTTAAACCAGGCTTGTCCAACATTGGTAGTGTATTCCACAACATAGGTGTACATTTGCAAACACTAGCAATGTCCTTCGACACACATTGTAAGTGGAGTTTGCCATGACATATGTCATGGTTAGTATACTGTGCCTCTGTCTACCTGTGACATAACAGTGATACCCAGGGTAAAGCTACCATCTCCCATCCACTCATCAAGATTCCTCTTGAGGAGAATTGATGAGTGACTCTATGGATAGCCTGTACTGGGCGTTTACTCATGGGTGGGGGTGTCTTCTGTGTTATGGATCATGCAGTACAGCTTGTCGTATGTAAGTCAGTGCTGGGGTTCAGGTCTCTCATGTGCATAGCTCACTGCCATTCAGATTGTACAAGGTGCAGCATGTTTATTGATACCAGCTTGGACATGGCTTTATACATCGGGCACTGCTTGCCTCTGGGTGGGCAGTATGGCAGTGTGTGTAGCTGCAGTTTGTTTAATCAGGCAACACATGGTATCTGTGCAAGCTCTTTGATACTCCTGGTGAGGTACTGTTGGGGACTTTGCAGTTGATGGAGGTGTCTGCTGAGGTACATCCCACAGGGGCTATTGTAGTCAATTGTAACGCTGATGAAGGATGACTGCAGAGCAACAAGGACCTCCCCTTATCTAGATCTGACAACCTACATGATTAGGTGGGTATATGGTATGTTTCTGTGAACACTACAGCCACATGTTTGTCCAATGCAGGATATCTATCACCTTGTGTCCCCAGGTCTCTCATTACATGTTAAGTACGTAGTGGTAGTTTTCAGTATCCATTCAGGCAACACCTTTGTTGAGAAGGACCACTGTTGTTGTACACTGCTCTTTGGGTACATATCCTGTGGTAAGGCTGACATTGAGCAGTAGTGTGATTTGGCATTCCATTCGTCTTGGAGTCTATGTTGGACTCAGCCCAGGACACCATCTCATACCATTGCTGCTGTGTGTTTTGCTTTGCATTTGCTGGCTGTTACCTCAGCATCTGCAATGTCAGGGGGCCAGCAGTCTGCTGGTATAGATATTTTGCATTCTGGGGGGGGGGTTGCACTGCACCTGTCAGGATGTATGTTGGCAATATGTGTGTGTGTTTGGTATGTTGTTTGTGATATTTGTGTGATTCAGAGCATATCTGTGAATTCCCAACACGGTTCCTACCATCAGTTGTGGAAGCCTTGGGATTATCCTTAGTGTCCTGTACAATTTGTATCTTCATAGGTTCATAGGTTCATACTAGGCTATCCACCCTAGGGCATTTGTTAGCCTAGCCAGAGTGTGTGTGGCTTTCGCCATCCCTTGCTATGTGAATATTATGGCCATTTATGATTTGCTTTGCTGTGCCTCTGTCTGGACGTGACACAGTGAAGACCCACAGTGTAACTCTACGATCATCCATCCACTTGGCAAGATTCCTGTTGAAGAGTGTCAGTGAGGGGCTCTGCCTATCATGGAGTGGGATTCTGTTCCAGGGTGTGGGGAGCCTCTGGGTTATGTATCTGTCCCTCCAGCACATCCTATTTCATTATGTGTTGAGGTTAACATCTCTCAGTCTCACAGCTCTGATGGCTTTGCATTTTCTGGGGTGGAGCATGTCCATTACTCCTGTGTTGGACATGGCCTTGTACAACAGGCATGCAATGCCTCTGTGTAGGCAGTATGTGACTGCATTCAGCTGGGGTGTCTACAGCCAGGCAGCATATGACATATATTTGAGACCCTTTATCTTCTTGGTGAGGTACCTTTGAGGTCTTTCTAACTGCTGTAGGTGTCAGGTAAGGTACATCCCATATGAGGCATTGTACTAGATTATGGGTGTGATAAGAGAACAGTATAGGGGCACAATGACCTCTGTTGACGTAGATGTGAATCCTTTCATGATACGGTGTCCAATGTAGACAGTCTTCCTAGCCACATTGGCAATGTGAGTGTCACATAACAGGTTACTGTCCACTTTTGTCCCTAGGTCCCTGATTACTCCTTCCATACAGAATGGTTTACCACCTATTTGGTAATTTGTGAGTACCTTGTTTGGTATTTGGTGGGACATTCATACTGTCCAGTGTCTTCAGGACGGCTGGGTGGGGTTCCTGTGTGTGAGGGTGTGGTCTGTAGCATGCTACAGACTGTACAGCAGTCTTGCCTATGCACATGGTGGACTCCAATGCCTTGTGCATTGTCAGTTACCTGGACATATGGGTGTCTGTGCAGAATATGGATACTCACCCTCCTTTTATGTTTTGTTCCAGGTTTTGGGGCCATGACGCATGATATGTGGTATAACCTGGTAGTGCTGGTGTGCTGTCAGGAGGCTTGCAGCAGGTTTCTGTCACTGCACAGACATTGATGTTCTCCATACTGGGGATGGCCTCGGGAGCATGCATATTGGGGTTTACACATCTGGCATTGGTCAGCATTACCCTTATGATTCTTTCCACTTATGTTTTATAGGGTGGTGGGTTAGTCTTTTCAGTCTTGCCTACGAAAGGCTCTATGGAGGTGGCAAAAGCCTTACCCAATATCCAGGCGCCCAGGGGTAACAGGTGCAAGCCATCCCTGGAACAGCTGCGTGGCTTGTCAAGCATGACATCCCAAGCAGACAGACATTGGATCCCCTTGGAATGACACCAGTAATTGTGCCACTTGTTATAACTGATCATTCCGTGTTTGTACTGTGGCATCAGTCTTGGTGAGGGTAGGATGCTGCAAACGGTCAGTGTCATACCAGCCTGGATTACATAATCAGAGAGCTCATCTATGTCTCTTTTCATGTAGTCCGGGGAGGTACATCTCATGTCATTCACACCAGCATGGACTATGACTGCATCATATTTCTACTTGCTTTGGGGTGACCTGCATACTTGTGTTATGTGGCGTATTGTGGCAGCCTAGAGGCAGCTTACTGTACCCTTTCCCTTGTTCAGTCTGGTGTGCGGGACAGCAGTGTGTCTCGCTATGGAGTCACCTATTACAACTGTATCAGGCATGTTGTTTCTCCTTCTGGCCTGTGACTGGCACACCAGCTTTGTGTACTATGTGTTGCATGTGCTATGTTTGGAGGTTGTTTGATTGGGTGTCTGCTTTGGAGGCCTCTGTTGGTGTGGTGTGTTTGTGATTCAGGCCTCTGGGAATGTTTTTCTGTGTTTATGTCTTTGGTTTGCAGTTGTGATAGGTCTATGTGGGACTGGGTTTGTGGTGTGTGTGGTTACCTTTTCCTCCTGACTAGTTTTTGGAGTACTGAGTTGAGGGAGCTCAGCCTCCAGTTTGGATAG
The DNA here is from genome assembly GCF_019279795.1 of Protopterus annectens. Classification (NCBI taxonomy): domain Eukaryota; kingdom Metazoa; phylum Chordata; order Ceratodontiformes; family Protopteridae; genus Protopterus; species Protopterus annectens. The sequence continues at coordinate 743,288,436 of NC_056728.1, read as the reverse complement.
ATGGTTGCATCTCTCACATATATTTGTATTTCTTGGGGGGAGTTGGGGGTTGTCTGTGTGCTTGGGGCAGGTGTAACATTGCCTCAAGATTCACAGATTCAACTTGTTGTGGCTGGCCTTAGTGGATTGTATGTGTGGACATATTTTATTGCCATACTACTGATCAGTGATTACGCCATTTTTTATGTTTGCTCTATCATGTAGTAGCTTCCTCATTCTCTTGCATAGTTTGGTTATGGCTGGTATCCACCATGCCAGATGCCTGTGTGTATGGCATTGTGTCTTGTTTCAATTTAGGATTGCATAATCCAAGCATTCTTGGTAGTGTTCATGGAATGGCTGTATTACAGGTTCTGAGTTGTGGCCCATATTTTGCACCTGCACAGGACCTCTAATGGATTCCACATCAGTTTGGAGGAGTGCAAATATTGCTTTACACATGTTTTTCACTGTGGTTTTCTGGCCAGGGACTGTGGTCAGGATTTGTATATCCAGTGTGATTACTCTATGGTCTGGTTTTACCAGTGAGCAATACACTTCTCGTCTTGCCATCCAGTACCCATGTTGCTGATTATCACATCCAGTATGCTTACCCCTCTTGTGGGAGAGGTACATTGTTCCTGGGCATTTTGGTTTATGGATTCTATGAACTTTTGTCCTACAGTGTTGGGGCTAGTATAATGCTCCCAGTCTATGTCTGGGTATTTTCAGTCACCCAATATAATGTGGTTTGGAGCACTTGATATATTCATGTATTCCAGCATAGCCCAGGTGCAGTTCCTGGTGTTGGGACGGTAGTCTGTAGCAGGCTATAAACTGGGAGGCAGTTTTAGCCACTGTTACTTGACCATGGCTAGTCCATGCTGCTTCTTGTTGTGGGACCAACATGGGGGTGTAGTTATCCTTGACAATTATTGCTAGTCACCCTCCTTTTGTAGCTTGTTCCATGTTTTGAGGCTGTACAGCACAGTATGAGGTGTAACCTGGTAGTGTTAGGGTGCTGTTGTGAGCCTTGACCCAGTTTTCTGTTACAGCACAGATATCAACATTCTCCATACTGGGTGAGTTTAGACTGCATGCATCTTGCTGTTTCGACTTCTGGCATTGGGTAGCATTACATCTAGGTTCTTATCCCTTCTGATACCTATGGAGGTAGGTTTGTGTTTTGAGCCTTACCTATTCAGGGCACGCTGTGGGTAACAACAGCCTTTACCAGTATCCATATGGCCTGCACCGATAGGTGCACGCCAGTCCTAGCAGGTGGAGCATCATGTCATGCTCAGCATGTCATCCCAGGCTGGCACACATTGGATCCCCTTTGACTAACTGCGATACTTCAGCCAATTATTGCACTTGATCATCTCATTGTCATATTGTGGCATGATGCTTGGTGAGGGTAGGATGTTAGTCAGGGTCCTCAGGTGTGCATATAGTACATGGTGTTACATTACTTAACACATGGCATTCATGCCTCAGGTGGTGTCGCAGGGCTGCCTCTGTCGGATGCACATATTACACTCCCTGTACATGTTTGTGAGCAGGTCATGTCATTTTAGGCATCCCTGTTATTATTTGAGTGAGTCAGAGGGGGTATCATTCCCAGGGTTCCTACTGAGCCAGTGTATGTGCTATGTGTTGCCTCTTTGCCAAGGCCAGGGCATACTGGGCACGCCTCCTTCTGCCTACTGGGGCAGGCTCAGGTTGTTCCTCCTCCATGTCACGCTCTGCCTGTGATGGCCTTGGCAATGGTGGGGGGCTGTTTGGCCCAGGCCTATGCTGGTCCTGCTGCAGCTGTTTTCTCAAGATCATATTATGTAGCATAGCACATACCATGACAATTTGGGTACATGTAGTTGGTGTGTACTGCAAGGCTCCACCAGATGTGTCCAGACACCAGAACCGTGACTTGAGCAGCCCAAACACATGCTATATTACATTACGTGTTTGTGCGTGTGCCTCATTATGGCGTTCCTGTTCAGGTGTGTGTGCATTTCTGATGGGTGTCATCAGCCACGGCTCCAGTGCATAACCTGCATCCCCCACTAGGTGTCCATGTGGGATGTCCCCACTGGCAAATGTCTGGTACAGCTGCATCAAATGCCAGATGTGGGAATCATGGTAGCTCCCAGGGCAGCCAGCACACACATTCATTATTATGCCCTGAGCATCACACATGACCTGGCAGTTGATGGAGGGAAAGCCCTTGCAGTTAATGTAGGTCCTACCCCGCTCACCGGCTGGTGCTTTGATGCGTATGTGCGTGCAGTCTATTGCACCCACTACCTCAGGGTATTCCACTATTTGCTGGAAGAGACACATATTGCTGGGCAATACCTCACAGGCATTGGGGAAATATACATAATCACTGACATGTGTTGACATGGCATCCAGGAACTGGTGCAGTACCCTGGAGGCTGATGCCTGTGATATCCCCATCATATCACCAGTTGGTCTCGGGAAGGTACCTGTTGCTAGTATTCTTAGGCCAACACATACCTTGGTTTCCACTGGGATGGGTTCCCCTCTGTTGGTTCTGTGTGTGAGGCGTGGCCTGCACAGCTCCACTATTTGTTGCAGGAGGTCTCTGTCCACTCTGTAGCACTCTACTATCTCCAGCTCATGTAACCCGTGGTAGGTGACCCTGGGCCTGTACACTCTTCTCCGTCTCCTCACTGTGGGTTGTCTGGCACCATCTGCATTGTCACCACCCTCAGCAAGTCGCCTATGTCTCATTATGACAGCTATGGCAGCCCCTAACATTTCTGCTCTGAGTTCAGCTTTTTCAGTTTTCACTTCTAATAGCTTACTCCTGTCTTACAGTGTCTCTTGAGAGAAACATCTTGCACTGCTGTTTGCAGATTTTTAAGTGTTGGGCTGAGCTACTATTCTGCCTGTGTAATTGCCTGCTTCTAATTGTTTTCACCTGCTAGCTCCAGCAGTATTCCCTGCTAGCTTCCTACTAATTCTGTTGCTTCCTTTTTCCTTTCTGTTTCCTCAGGGGGGATCAGCATGTATACCAGCAGAAACACGCTCACAGTGGCTTACACATGCGCACACATGCTTACACAGTTCAGAATCTGCTTATTCGGGTTAAAACGTGCACACACCCGCGCAAACAGTGTTAAACATCTCCCAACACACTCCCAAATGCTCAGTCTGCCTTACACGCATGCACACTGTCTTACTCGCGCTTCATGGCGCGCACACGTGCACATGCACGCCCAGCAAGAAACTTTGGTGTAGGCAACAGTGTACACCTTCCATTTCTTGACTTTCCCATGCTTATGTTGTGGCACTCCTCTTTCCATGATATGTGTCTGACATCTGTCATGTAACTTTCACCTCCAATGAACTGCATTTCTTTCTGCCATTCCCCCCTGTGATGTCACCTATCTCCTACTCTGTTCCTCCCCCTTCTGTAACTCTTACACTAATCAGAATGTGCTCATTTGCTATGTGACAGTGGAATTCAGTATCCTAACACTCATTTGCATCAGAATGCCTACTAATGCTTAGTTACATCTCTTAGACTCAGCTTCCCCCCTTAGCAACCACTAAACGGTGGCCATGTTGTTTTTGGTCTGCTGGTCCCTGCATTGTAAATCCATGTATTGCATAAAACCCACATTTGTGGGTTTATAACCTTCATTTTTATGTTTTATACAGTGCAGCCCGTTTGCGTGGGGCTGCGCTGGGAAAAAAAAAATTATACTTTTATTACTTTTGCATCAGGTTACCTTATATATTTGGCCATATATTTGGCCATTGGCATGCTGCCTGACACATATGCACCCTTTATTTGGAACTGACATGGCTCCGTTGTGAATTTTGCCGAAACGTACTCAGTTGTCAACTGAGTACATTTCTGCAGCTAAAACGGCTCTTACACGGGCTGTTTTGGGCTTCCCGGATCGCTAATCAACCTCATTTGCATGCTATTTGGCTGCAAGTGAGGTGATTAGCTTATCCACGCCCACTCCATGTAAGAGACGTTTTAGCTGGTCTCTTACACGGACTTTGGGCTGCATGGAGTCTTACACTACTCTTAGACTCCGTCCAAGCCTTCGTGAATCCTGCCCAACCATGTTTTATATCAGCATGCATTCTCTGAAGTATGAAACAGTAATGCATGGCATTTTTGATTGACTCTAATCCTCAGTTATTAACCAGAAAACCAAAACATTTATAGATTCATAAACTCATAGATCATTACTAGGCTAACAACCTTGGGGCCTTTGTAAACCTAGACAAGTTTTCCCAAAATAATAACTATGTCATTTCCAAACAGAGTATTGAAGGCTAGGCATTTATAAGCTTTTTCAGTCCATAAGGGATATGAGTGCCAGGTCTGATTTAAATTTGAAATTTCCCAGCCACTGGTCTACGTTGCACTTAAACTGGGTAATAGATAAATTAAACTGCACATGAATGGGAAGCCTGTTCCATAGGAGGTGCAGACTGTGGGACACATATCTGTCTTCCCAGCATGTTCTGTTTAAGTCACAGACAAATTTCAGGTCCCTAAACCATGTATGTCTGGTACTGTTTGATTTACAAATATGCAGGCGATTCATAAGTGTGAGATTTTTGGATGCCTTGTAAACCATGCATAGATCACCTGCCAAAAAGCTATAGGAGTCCAAGTAGATGGAAAGGGCTTTAAGGCACTCTGCATAAAGAAGATTTGTTATGCTTTGTATTGTTTTTATAAGGAATATCTAAGGTCGATCTAGTTGCTGCATATGCCTGGTCAGATACATATCGAAGGGAGCACTATACTCAATGACTGGTCTGATTTGGGCAGAGTACAATGAGATAATGATCTCTTTCAACCTAGATACCATGCCCAAAAATGTAAAGGATAAGTAGGGCCATTCTGCAAAATTAGGGATAGTCTTGAGAGCTGTGACAGTTTTCTTGTTTTGGCTTACACACTTTACATGTTCAGTAAATATATGACCTGCTGATCTAACTCAACATCCAAAACTTCATCACCCTTACTGAGACTTATTGCAGCCTGTCATTGCAGCAAGTTGCAATGGCGAGAGAGTTAAGGCCTCACTGCATTGTGTTATGAAGCACAACACAATAATACTAATTCCAACAGTGGAAATTTTGCTTAAAAGTTTTTATTTTAGCAGCAAAAGCAGCTATATGTGAATTAATGCTACCATTCAGAAAGGTGCAAAGCAACATAAAGGCAAAGTGACATAAAGATGTTAAGATAATGACTTATTTAAATATAAGACATAACTCTATACATATTACCAACCTTATTTGTTTCTTACAGCGGCTAAGTAGTTCCTGTTATCATCTCTTTTTCCTTCACAAATAAGAAGTGTGAGTAATACTCAAAATTAAGATTAGAAGAGGTGATAGAGGTCCATGGCCAAAGAATCATCCCTAAAAATTTCATAATCACTATGGCAGCCTTTGACAGAATCCCTAAAACATATCTAGTGATATGTTTTGCATAGCTTTATAATATGTTTTCACCTGTTTCACATATTTCTCAATGGTCTTGTTTTGCCTAGTTGAAGTTATCAAGTATATTAATAAACAATCAAGCTGCCTTCAGGGTTAGCAGAAAGACAGCAATGCAAAAAATATGATCAGAAGGTAAGGCTTTGAAACAGCTTAATATTTGTAACACAAGGATCTCCAAGTTGTTGTTTTGTATCCTTCGGCATTTCTTGAAATGTAATTTCACTGATATTACTTTAAAAAGTATTCTGCATATGCTATTCTTTATACCATATTTTTGAACACCAAAAAGGCTCAAGTAGTGTTGTGGGTGAAAAACACAAGTATGTTGAATCCAGTTTTTGACTATTACTCCAGTAAGAGCAACATATGAATGTTTACAAATAAAAACACTGCCAATAAAGTTTATTCCAAGACAGGAACTGGTTAAGTGCTTGTTGTCACAATGGAACCTTATCAAAAACAAAATGCCACAAATTTAAATACATAAAGCGATTGATCATGTGACACAATTAAATGAAAAAATAAATTAAACAATTAAGTAAATACAAATGCCTAAATTATTAGGAAAACCTTTTTATCAAGTGTAAAAAATATGTTTACCTAATAAAAAATAAAAAACATCCAACAAAAACATAGTGTGTACATCAAAAGTATATGCATTTAAAATACTTCACACTGTACAACATAAAAATCCTAAAAAATGTCTAACTTAAACACTGTTGAGTTTTAAAACCGGGAGGGTGGATGTGTTTATTTAGGTCAGGGTATAACTATAACATTTATCTTGAATTGACAAAACAATTGTCTACTTTCAACCTTAGTTTCCCATGGACCACCTTGTTCATTGCAGGAACTACCTTCAGAATCTTTAGTATGACAATTACCATCTGCAACAGTGAGATTAGAATGACAAAAGTCATCCAAGACAAAGGATTCCTGTTGTAACACATTAGGACAGTGTTCTATTTGTTTGATAGAGGGAAACATGTATTTTCAGATATACTTTTGCCAGTCTTGAAAGCTATTGTAGGTGATGCCCCAAGACTGTTGAAAACTTCTTCATCCACTATGAAAATGTTCCAGTTCTTTGGGACAGTGTCTTTAATAAACTTAAAATCAGAATTGTATTTGATAACAGGAGAATTGGAATATTCAGTAAAACCTGTCAGCAGGCCATCACTGAGAATCTGCCCTTTTCCCCACTATAATGTAATCTTGGAGTTGGTATATTTTAGCTAGGGTGGGTGTAGGGGGCATAGTTCTCAACATTGGGGGATGTGGGAGGCATAGCCCCCACCTGAGTGGGTTTTGAATTTTGTGATTTTTTTGATGATTGGTAATTCGCCTAGTGGTAATTTTCCCCTGGGGAAAAAAATTACTAAAATGATCATGCAATGGATAGAGGTTTTGACAAACGAAGTTCGATGAAGAGGCATTTGCTGAATAGGTCATTTGAGGATGTGATATAGACCCCAAAACACTACTTGTGTCACTGTAGAAATGTTATTTAATTCTAGACAAAAAGTCCCATGAATCTTTGAGGATGTAACTAATAGAAGTGAGAGATTTTTTCAATAAAAGGTGGATGTAAATTGCTAATGGGAAAGTTTTGGAACCATGGGCAGCTACAATCAACCTAAAAGGGGGTTGTACATATCCTTGTGGACCTTTGGAATGTCAAGGGCTGCTAATATCAAGTGGTTAGAAATGCATAAAAAATTATAAGTTTCAACTAAAATTACACCCTGCATCAAGGAGACCTCTAAGAAAAAGTCAATTTTCTTATATGTAATGTTGATTTCATTAATAGAGACCAGGTGATATTTGCTAGAATCTTGCAGCATATTGGAAATCTGGCAGATGTACTCAGTTTGTCAGCTAGTATGATACTACATTCTTTGACAGGTACCATAACTCCCAAGGTACGTTCATGTCTTAAATTGAATAAAACATCCCTTTCCTCTTTTGTCAAATTAACATGCCATTGTGTATGTGATTTACATACATTATAAAAATTATCATATCTTTTTTCAAAAATCAATAAAGTCTAATTCAGAGGGGGGTTTAACATATTTTCTTTCTTAAGGGAATAATCAGGTGGTTCCACATTTTCATTAGATTATTAAAAATAAGTTGAAAAAGGAATTTTCTGCTGAACAACTTAAGTTCTACCATTAAATCAGAAATAACCAGATTGGTGTGAAGAGCAAATTTACAACATTTACTGAAAAGGGTTAAGTATGTCTTATTAATCAAGATATCAGTATAGCTGAAAATGTTGAAACCTTTCTAAGACAGTATGATAACATTGTAAGAGGGTACAATGTTAGGTTCAGAAAACTCTGCAATGTTTAACTGGTCAGGGAAAGCTAATAACCCCTATTCTGACCCTTCCTCTCCCTCTCCCCAACCCAGTGCTGGAGAAAAGTAGGTTGGGGGGGTGAAAAAAAGTATTGTTGTTTTATCCAACCATTTTCAATCCTTTCTGATCTATGTGGGGGAGGGACCCACAGGGGGGAGTGTTAGCATGGACATCTGCTGAATTTGAAACAGCCTCATAATGAAAACTGCACAATGAATTGTCAACCCTAGAAGATACATTGAAATCAAATTTCCCTTTATACAGTTTGTTTAGGCAAGGGATATGCAGTATTGTTAGTATAATCATTAAAATCCCTGAGAAGATTTTCTTTGTTTCCTATCCACATTAGTTTTAACTTGTTCATCCACTTTTAAAAAATATTGTCATAATTACACTTGTTAAACTCATATAAGAGGTCATTAGTGATCTGATCATTCAAAACAAAAATCTCTTCCAAAAGACTGTGAAGTGTTGAAGAATTTAATTTAATAATAAAATTCATTAAGTCACAGCCGTGCCTATCAAACATAAACTATAGATCAGCACATTCTTTGCTCCCTGCTTCGGCTAGCTGAAGTTATTAAATATATTAATAAACAAACAAGCTGACTTCAAGTTTAGCAGAAAGATAAGCATATGCAATAAATATGATCAGGAGGTAAGGCTTCAAAACAGTTGAATGTTTTTAATGCAAGGATCTCCTAGTTGTTGCTTTGTATCCTTTGACATTTCTTGAAATCTAATTTCTCTGATATTACTTTGAAAAGTATTATGCATATGCTATCCTTAATACCATATGTTTGAAACATCTTGAATGTAAACCATAGTATGTTGTGAGGCAGTTTGCTGAATAAATTGCTGTGATAAATAGCATCTCAAATGGAATGAGTCTTACAGGAGCTATACGTGCTGTATGTGGGAAGATAGAAACTCACTGGAAAATGAAAGCTACAGGATTCACATAGTACACTTGAATTTCTCACATAAGTATTGTCTGTGTTTGGTAAGATAAGCTTAGAGAATAATGTAGTTTTATTTATTATTATGTACTTGCGATATGAGCTGTACCAATTACAAAGATGCTGTCTTATGCAATAATATTTGATATACTTGTTTCCTGTTCAGTGCAAATGTTTCAAATATAGCTTTCTACAGGACAACAGTGACACTCTGTGGCCTGTTTATTCATTGCCAGCTTACTGATTTTTTTTTTCTTCAGAACATTTGATTCAAAGAGTTTAACAGACTGCATATATGAGTCTATGGATACACAATTTTTAAATTAATGCTCTTGTCATTATTAAATCTTTAAATATAGTTCATATAAACTAACCTTCTTTGTATGCATATTAGCGAATGTCGGAAACTGAACATTTAATAGTGTTTTGTATACATCAGTTCTGTGTGTGTGTGTGTGTGTGTGTGTGTGTGTGTGTGTGTGTGTGTGTGTGTGTGTGTGTGTGTTGGGGGTTCTTTGTGTGAGTGTGGGTGTGTTTATATTTTTTCTGAGAAACAAAAAGGGATATACTGAGCAAGGATCATTTTCCAGGTACCGTTTGGGAGAAGGTATATATCAGTCACAAATACATATTAAAATGATATTCTACTAACCATGAAAGAAAACTGGCCATTCATCACTTAGCTGAGTTCCTTTGGCTGATGAGTGTCAGTCACTGACAGAATAAATGGTGAACTGAACTGCAGAAGGGGAGACGGTGATACCAAAAAGGGATGAATAGGAGGGAGGAGGAGCTTGTATGAGACTGGAAGAACAAGTCAATGAATGGAAGGTGGATAGAAAGAGAACAAAAGTTAGAAACAACAATCTGTTATAAGGCAGTTAGCCACCACAGGCTTTTGGGGTGTAACACAAGCACAGGACTGGTATGCTAGACACAGGAATGCACTTCTTAGCTCCCTGTGATGGTTGAAAGCACACCACATATGCAGCTAGTCCAAATGTTGTCTTCCATTCATGTCTTTTGTTAAAAAAACCTCCATTCCTTGACAACTATTTTTGTTCACCAAGTCAGTTAGTGCAAAGGACTAATGCTAGATTTTAATAATTTACAGCTTCATGTTCTCTGGGGATTGTTTTTCACATCTTGCATGCCTCTCAACATCTTAGTGAAATAATTCTGAACAAAAACAAATATAAGTAGGGAAAGAAGCAAAGACAAAAAATCAGGGACAGATTTGAAGTATTGTCCTTATAAACTTATAACCTGATGGAATAACAGATTTTACATCTGCATGTATTTTTTCTGAAAGATATGATGTGTGAAAGTCAAATGTCTGTCATTATTTAGTGACTTCAGTCTTCAGTGACTTGGCAGAAAAACACAAACATTATGAAGAAAAGATCCAAAATATGAGGCAAAAGTCTGGACATTCTGTGAAATTCTAGACATTTGAAAGGTGTGTCCTCTTGTGACATAGAGACATGTCTCCTACGTGGACAGTGCTCTTGACCTCCCTATGACTATATCAACAGTGCCTGCTGATCCTCCCTTGCTATGACTGAAGTGTCTTAAAGTGTCTTAAGTGTCTTGGAGTAAGAAAATAAATATGTATAAGCTACACATACATTAAGGATACACATTTTGGCTGTTTGTCACTATATTACTTTTTGCATTGACCAAGGGTACTATATAAAGTAGTTGAGAGGTATGCCATGATGTTGGTAAGGATCTTACTTCTCAACTTCATTGGTCTACCTTCTGGACAAAAGAAAAGTGGAGGACACAGCACCAAACTGAGGGACAGGTTTTAATTTTAACTTGCAAAGGTAACAAAACTACAGATTTTGTATCAACATGCATTTTCAAAGCAATAAAAAACATGAAACTGTAATATCTGGCATTATTAACTGACTGAAATATAGAGTCATGTTCTACTACCTTGAACATTTTGAGAAAGAGGAAAAAATACGAGACAGAATCAGGCACATTCTGCAGAATTGTGGACAGTTGAGAGATATGGAGGTGATTAGTAGCTGTGTTGCCATTCTGCATATATTTGTGTAGGTGAAGACAGCACTTTGCCCCCTCTCCTATATGGGAAAATGATTTCTTATTGCTTCTTGACCTGATGAACCAGGTTCATGTAACACCTATTATGTAAGGTGGTGAGTGATCAGAGAAGTGGGCAGCCCAGCTCTGCATACCCCTCAGGCACAAGATGTATGCCTTAACACAGCTAGGTACAATATCATGATTTAAACCTCCATCACAGAATTGTGCTCTAGGAGAATTTGGCTTATGGTGTATCCCTGCTTTGAGTATAACCATTCAGACTCTGGCTTCCGGAAGAAGTGAATCTTAAGAATCCATAGTAGGAACATCCTAAACTGTTACAAAGTAGAAATTAAATATATTAAAAACTACAGGAGCACATAGAGCATACACATATAAATGACCACATGCATTTATCAACAAAGTTCATTCTGTATACTGTTCAACCAATTTTTAGATGATTTTTTTTTTTTTATTCTCATTCCTCCCTGTCATCAGTCTAACCACAATCAAACATAGTCCATTTCTTCTCTTACTTGGAATTTCACCAGGGATCAGAATCAGAGGTATCGGGCAGTCATGCATGCAGCCATGAGGATACTTAGTATCTTCAATAGCATCCCAGCTATGAGAACATGCATTATGGTGAGGAAATAGGTTATGGCCAAACCCCAACTCCTAGGTAGGGGGATGAATGATCTGCATCATAACAAAGGCATATAATATCTTCACTACATATGCAACTGCTCCCACATACCCACCGTAAGAACTTCCACTGATTTTTGGTTTGGTGATACTAACACCTACCCTTAGGCCACATATTAGTACCCCAGCCTCTCCTTTATAGGGATCAATGCTGTAAATGGCCAGCTTGAACCTGCAACCTCCTCCAGGATAGTGACATCCATACTCCCCTTTCACCACCATCAAATGCTCAAGCAATTACTTAAATTAGGGTCACTTGGGTCAGGGCTTTATTCCTTTATACCATTGGTTCTGGCTTGCTCTTTAACTGCTTCAGCAAGAAACCTAGTATGAGGAGGTATGTAGAACAGTAAGTGCAAAAGCAGTAAAAAAATAAAAAGTGAGTAGAAAAAAAGTGAAGAGAGAGAACACAATTAACTGATGGGGAGATTATGAAGTATGTGTGAAAAAATACTATGCAGGGAAGTAGTGGTCATCTTTATGGGATGCTTTGTGAACTGAATAGAAGTCATAATGTGTCTGTAGCTGATTCCTTAGTATGGAAGATTGGTACAATCTACGAAGCTGGACAGCCAGAACTGACGTGAAGGATGACAGAGAAGATGAGTTGATAAGACCAGTCATCACTAGTCGAGCAATGACTAGGTCAATGATGGTAGAGAGAATCAGAGGAAAGAATATAGTGTGGTTGCTTGAACTGATTGCCTGATTGCCAAGAAATAGGAATATGTTATCTGATAGGGAATGACAGTAAGAAGAAAAAGAAAAACAACAGCAAAAGGTAGGAATGAACGGAAAAAAACACAAAAAAGGAAAAAAAAAACACGATAGGCATGATCCTCAAGAAGGGACATTATAACTAGTAAAAGGAATCAGAGAGAGAGTTGAGAAGGGACATGCTGGAGACAAGAGGATAAAAGAAAAGGGTTGTATCAAGTTTACAGAGTTTTGTTCATTCAAAATAGCAATCAAATGTAACACTTCATCATTTACTTATTTTATTGAAAACCATGTGTGTGTTACTAAGTGTGATTCATGGGCAGTGTGGGTGAAATTTTTTTTTCATACCTACTATGTCGTGTGATCCCAGAGTCAGTATATTTAAAGACACAGGGACGGGAGTGCAGCAGGCATTACTAAACTGCAAAAATGCTGTTTTTTTATATGCTTTAGAGTTCTGTGGATCAGAAAGCTTGTATTAAGCATCAGGATAATAGGACAGGTCAGGTATGGAATCCTCTCCCTAACTCTACTGTTGTATGATCTCAGAGTTTCTACACTTAGAGATGTGGTGATGGGGGGAAGGGATGGAGAGTACTAGTCCTATGCCTCTCAACCTCTTAATGTAAGAAATCTAAATAAAGCCAAAAATAATGGGGGAGGGACAAAGGCCCAAAATGAGACACATTTTAAATACTGGTCTTATAAATGTAGAAAATTGATTGGCAAATGCTTGCTAACGTAAAACCTCCAAGTATACAAAGTGTGAAAATCAAATGTCTGATATTATTTAATGATTTCAGTCCTCAATTATTTGCCAGAAAACCACATATTTTATGAAAAGCAGACCCCAGATATGAGACAAAAATCTGGACAATCTGTGAAATTCTGGATAGTTGCATGACTTGTTCACATACAAAAATGATGTTTTAGTAATTACTTTATGTTTCAAAGTATCAGGTGGTCAGTACAAAGTTAAATTATAACAGGTTCCAAAAATGTTTTTTAATGGTATAGGCAAATACTCAAGGAGAGCTGTTGTCACTCTAATCAGGCTGGAGGAATTGTATTTTCAATAAGATATGAGAGAGAAGTTGTATAACACTTCTGCTGGTTGATATGAGTAGCTAGAGATAGAATAACGATTTATTCAGTTACCATTAACATGTAAAGAGAAATCAGCTGAAGGGTGAGCTAGCAGATATTGTGAATACCACAGAATACAAAAAAAGGCTTACAAAAGTAGTGCCTACTTCCAAAATATTAAATAACTCAGCCATGACTGACTGCATAAAATAAAAAATTGTGTTTAGTGGCAAATTATGATACATGTATTAGCATCAAGCTTTCATATATCGACTAGGTTCTGTTTAAATACTAATGCTTCTACAACCACTGTCTGCTGATAATACTTATTTATTTTATTTTGTTTTCCATTTATTTACCAGGTTAGTCCGACTGGACACAAGTTGACCATTTTCAGCAGAGGCCCGGGGAGAAAAGCTCCAAATACATAGTAAAAAAATTATAGGAAAATAATAAAAATAATAAAAAAATATATATAGACATAACTATTTTTGTACAAAAAGCATAGAACATATAAAAGGAGTAAAAATCAGAGTTTTACAATTGATGCAGCATGCAATGGTTAAAATATTGAGAAACAATTAAACAAGATATTATACAACAAATATAGAATTGCTTGATCATAAATTAAAAAAGATGTTTCCATAGACAAACAGGGTCATAAACTAGAAATCATAACTATAAAGGTGGCCTAAACACCTGGTTCACAGTACTATGCACTAAGTGAAACTACACAGTACACCTGTGATCTAGGGATGTTAAAAGTCAGGAACAGGTGAAATTAGTTTGGTTCTGTACAGGAACATATCCAAGTTTTAAATAGATCTTTTAGTAGGGATTTGAAAGTATGTTTACTATTTAGACATCTAATTACTTATTGGTATTCATATGTGGTGATTTGCAAGTGAGCAGATCTGGTACAGAGAAAATGTGCAAGCAAAGCCTCTTCAAACTTAGAAAGACTGGTACACAATGGTATAAGACCACATATGTGGCCTTGCAACAGTTTGTAACCATATTATTCCATGCGCAAAGTAAATGCACAAAGTATCCCTTCCTGAACATGCTCATTTGAAGTAGCTAGCACCACTGGAGTACCAACCGGAATCAGGGGGTCTATGAGTCAATAACTGCATATCTACTAATGGTGCTTTGCTCCTGAGTGGCAGTTTATTGTTCCAAATGCTGTGCTTAGCAATGTACTGGGACAGTTAACAGAGATCCTTACTTTGCTGACAAACCACTGATTACACGCTACCTTGCCTCACCCCATTCATTCATTCATTCATTCATTCATTCATTCATTCATTCATTCATTCATTCATTCTTTCAGTCTTTCATTCTCGATACTTTCTTTATCTAAACCAGTATAAACACACAGACACACACACACACACACACACACACACACACACACACACACAGATCATTTTGAATATAGCTAATTATTGTACCAAATGGATGCGGGGGAGAATCGAAACCCCCAGCAAAAATCTACATGGACATATATGGGACATGCAAATTCTACAACACAAAAGATGTCACTACTGTAAACTGAGACATGAACTGTGCAAGTAAGCATTAGCCAGTACACTACTGTGCTATGCTCTTTTGATAGCTGTTTCTCATTTTGTATGACTGTATTGATCACTGTGCCTCGCTCTGTTGCTAGTTGCTTCTCATTTCATATGACTGTATTGATCACTGTGCCGCATTCTGTTGCTATCTGTTTCTCATTTCGTATGACTGTATTGATCACTGTGCTCTGTTGCTATCTGCTTCTCATTTCATATGACTGTATTGATCACTGTGATATGAGATTCTCTCTTTCACAGTGCTCTTGGTAAATGTACTCTGGCCAATTAGTATTCCAAGTCAAAAAGCTGTAATTTTCCAAAGTGGCAGTAGACTAGATTAACAAGGAAACAGTTCAGCAGAACTATATGTAACTAATAGGGAGAATATAGGGAGTGCAGTTGAGAAATTGAAGGCATTAAGGATAAAGACAGAAAGGTTAAAACTGGTAAGAACTGCGTATAAACCTAAAGACATCATCTGTTCCTATATTTTAGGAAGACAGTCAGGCTTCAACAAATTTTCTAGAACTTTCCTTATTACTATCTTAAAATAAAATAAAGTAAAAAAATAACTTAGACCACTATAATTTGGATCTATATTATATCATTGAACGCTTAAAGAAGCGAATGTTGATTGATTGACCTAATTTAAGCGAAAGCTTACATTCTCGAACTGTCAGATCAGCGATTTTTTTCCCAGGGAAAAAAATCACTGATCCAAAACACATACACACAACACAAGCACACCAAACAAACAAATCCACACACATACACCTAAAATCTGATACCTAACCCTACACTAAACTATGCGCACACCACTAACTACCCACTTACCTTATCCCAAACCCTAACCCTAAGGTCCATCACTATCGCACATTCACCTCACTTGCTCCCTAACCCTAACTCACTTAAATCTGCCTTAGCCCTCATGTCCACTAAATCGCACACACACCTAACCCGAGCCCTAACTCTAACTCACCTAAATCACCCTAACACTCACATCCACACAATCGCACACTTACCTGAATCCGACCAGTAACTTTCCACCATAACACTGAAAATACCGAAGCAACAGAAACGGACAACCGAATTCTTTCCCTAGGAAAAAATTCGAGTTTCTACTGCTTCGATATTTTGCAGTTTCGCGAAAATAAGTTTGATCAATCAGCGTTCGCTTTTTTAAGCGTTCAAGGATATAATATAGACCCTATAATTCATTAACACTTATTATTGTTACACAACACAGCATTAATTTTATCAATTGCCTCTATGCCCTTTCTGCCAATACAATCTGCTGATTGCAATTACAAATTCTTATTCTGGTCATTTTAGGCTGGAAGCAAGGGATAAATGATAGGGGTTTCATTAAGTTCATAGCGTTTTTCTTCCAACAAAATGGTAATCAAATGCAATGTTTAATCAGTTGTTTGTTTTACTGAAAGCTATTAGTGGGGTTCCTGAAGAGTGAGGCAGGAAAGTCTTGTCTTCCCTTACCTAAACTGTGGTGTGATCTGAGGAGTTATTATATTCTACTTTAACTGAGGTAATAATTTGAGCACAAGATAATAATGCTGTTAATATTGTTAATAATATGTACCTGAACTATGCTGTTTTCCAGACTATGCTACTACTTTATGTACCAGCTCTCCATTTGTGCAGTTGCACCTGTGTTATGGCTGACAGCCCAACCTATCCTGTCAACAAATTTCAGATACAATAAATAAAGGGTCTATATCATTTTATTGAAGGTTCATTACCGTGAACCATTCTTCATCAGACCATATACAGTGAACGTTTACTTCCACGAACGTTCAGTTCAACAAAGTACTTTCCCAGGGAAAGTAATGAATTGCCCAGCATCAGAAATTTTCTCTTTTCCTAATTGTAGTGCAATCTTGGAATTGGTAATATATAGTTAGAAGGTTGTGGGGGCACAGCCCCCCCCCCCACCTAGGTGAGTTTAAAATACCATGCTTTGTGTGACAGTCACAATGCTGCAGAAATCATTACTTTCCCCGGGAAAGTAATTCGTTGAATTTAATGATCACAGAAGTGAACATTCACCGTATGAGATTCAATGAAGAAAGGTTCACAGTAATGAACCCTCGATAAAATGATGTAGACCATAAATAAGATCACTTTAATCTTCAGTATCTTCTGCTACTACTCTTTACATCTGTCAGTTCTCCCTCACCTACTGTGATAATCCAAGACTCTTTAAGTGCAAATTTAAGAATCTGAAAAAATAACTACGAACATGCAGTAAATCAGTGAATATCAAGCATTACTGCTCTCCCTTCAAGTTGTTCTTTGCAGGCAGGCAAGTCCCTACATTCCCATATTTAAATATATCAAGTCAAAGTGTGCTATATCGCTGAGAAAATTAAATACTCAAACAAATGGTTTTCTCTGATACAGTCTCAGTATTCTTGCATTCATTCTGATGTGTGCGCGCATGTGTGTGTGTGTGTGTGTGTGTGTGTGTGTGTGTGTGTGCGCGTGTGTGTGTGTGTGTGCATGCCTGCATGTGTGTATTTGTGCAAACTAAATGACTGCACTACTGCTTTCCTTTGATAACATATATGCATTAGAAGTAAATATTTGCACACGCTTTTATATCGAACACTAAAAACCAAAAGCAGTAAATGTCGTACATGGAATAGCATGCCTCTTGTAGAATTGTCATGTGACAGGACCTCTTTGACACACACACACACACACACACACACACACACACACACACACACACACACACACACACACAGAGATACAATGTGCATGACTGTCCAGATCCATGACTCTCCTCACCTCCAAATAAACATTCTTTGTTTCATTGTATGGGTAAATAACTGAAACACACCTCTGATTAAGTGAAAGAAAGAAATTCTTACCGCAGTAATGTCTTTTTGCTTGAATCATCTTCATTCATCTCTTGAATCATCCTCATTCATGTCTATCTGTATATAAAGTTTTATATATATATATATATATATATATATATATATATATATATATATATATATATATATATATATATAAAATTCTATCGTGAAACAATGAATGCTCCAAAGAGTGACTACAAACAGAGCAATCATTTTAGACTGAATCTAAAAAAAAAAATGAAAAAAGAAAATAATATTTTTTGCAAAGACAAGCCCTCCTGCAGTCCCCACATGCCCTTCTAACAAAATGCACTAACTCCTAGATTGCACAACAACAGGGAAAGGGCAAATTCCCATACTTTACTGCACCACACAAAGCAGCCTGCAGCTTGCTTATAGAAATAAGTCCATTCTTTTATAGTCAGGTATAAAACAGTAGTTTTGTGGTCTCAGACTGAAGTGGTTATAGTTCTGTAGGATTTGGATGTGCTAATGAAATGGCATGCAGAGCTGAGTCTGCAAAAGTAAATGGGTCAAAGGTGCAGGACAAACAACTACTTGGCATAATATGGATATTTGAAACCTGTTTTTGCAACGGTGACTGACATAACAAAAAGGCTTCTGCTGCAGTTGTGGCTAAAAATGTTGAGAGAGACAAAGCAACTGATAATGTCCTTGCGAGCAGAAGCTTGCGGCATAAACAGAAGCAAACAAGGTGAAAAAATAGACAGGTTCTTTTCATATAACAATGTCATTAGTACTCGGGGTAAAACTTGATGGTATTAGAGCATTTATATATATCAGCAATGAAAGCTTCTGTGACAACTTTTAAAACAATGGATGGGGCATTTTTTTTTTTTTTGGCAATGTTTGATGCAAAGTTTTTTTGTGAACCTTGGAATTGTTTTGTGGCAAAGGATTCCAACAAGATGTTTAAAAAAAGAATGACATTACAATTTAGGACAACAGATGTAAAAGAAAAGAAAAATGTAAATATATACATGAAGTTAAATATGTATGGATGAAAGAAAGCCATAGCATGGGGAGTTAGATATAAATGTTTGCTTCCATAACATTGATAGAACAATTAGTCATTTGTCAGATATTGTGGTTATTAATGGTAAAAAAGTAAATGTTAAAATATTGGGACCAACCAAAAACTTGCTTTTGTTTGGGGTCTAATAAACTTTTGATTAATGAGTGTTCAAAGCATAGATGTATACACTATGGAGAGCTGGGACATGGGAAAATAATTTAAGATATGTAGAACTTGTGGAAGCACAGAACATTTTTGGTTTGATATTAATAAAGTTCTAAATGGAAATGCTCAGCAAATGGTTGTAATAAATAAGGAAAAGGAACCAGATACACAGAGATATAATGAAGATAGTTTATTAACTGATATAGAAAAAATGAAAAATTGCAAATGCTTATAATGTGGAAGCTGAAAATATGTATGAAAATTATAATATGGAAAGAATTTTAGAGGCTGCTGTTGCTCTTGTTCATATGTATGTGCAACAGGCCCAGGTCTATGCTGCTGCTGATAGACCAGAGCCAAGAAGGAGAGGGGTGTTTAGACCCATTTAACTGTTCACGTGTCTGCATGAGGTGGAAATTGTAGATCACTACATGGTGGATAGAGACACACTACAGGAACTCTGGAACCTCTGTTGTCCTCAGAGCAAATTGAGGGGAACCAATACTGGCAGAAAATTATGTATGTGTAGCACTTGAAGTATTAGCTACAGGAACCTTCCAGAAACCAACAAGTGACATGCTAGGGTGTCACAGGCATCAGCATCCAGGATCCTACATAAATTCCTGAATACTATGCTACAACATGCTAGTGACTGCATATATTTTATTTATTTATTTATTGACCGGGCTAGTCTAACTGGATACAGGTCCATTTTCATTAGAGGCCTCGGGAGAAAAGCTCCAAGACACATGCAAAATACAATATAGAATGTTGCAACAGTCCAAGCATAGAACAGCTGTTGTTAATAAAAAATACAATACTCATTGTGAGCATAACACAAACAGTAAAAGGTAATGTACAAGAAATATTACTATATACATATATACAAATATTTAAATTAAATAACATGGTCTTTTGGTTCTTTAAGGATAAGTCTATAAAGGTGAAGAGTAATCATTAGTGCAAAGGCAGAAAATGTAGTCAGGGTTAGTACAGGGGCTTAACCAATGTGTATTGAGAAATTGTTTTAGATTCTGTTTAAAAAGTGTTAATGAAGACAGAGATACGAGTTCAGTGGGTAGAAGATTCCAGTGCTTTCCAACAGTATTAGAGAACAGAGAGTTTCCAGCAGTTTGTTTGAGGAGTGTAAATTCTTAAGATTATTGTAAGGGGTAATGAGGCTAGTGAGTATTGGAGTGTTGGTGGGTTGATACAGGGTCTTATGGGCTATAGCAAGCTGGTGAAATTGAAGCTGGTTTAGAAACTCTAGCCAGCCTAGTTGCTTTAGATTAAGACAGTGATGAGTTCTAAAAGGATAGCCAGTGGCAAATCTAGCAATATTATTATAGGAGATTGCCAGTTTGTTGAGGTTGTTTTTAGAAAGATTAGTGTATATAGGTGAGGCATAGAGCAGAGTGGAGATTAAGTGAGTTCTGGCTATAGTGGTCCTGGCTACTGGTGTAAGAAATGTTTGATTCTATAGAGGGACCCTGATTTTTTGTTGATTGTTTTTATTGTGCTGTTTATATGAGTATCGAAGTTAAGGTTGTTATCTATTTTTATTCCTAAGAGTTTAGTGGTTGGGTCGGGAGATATGAGAGTGACATTATTAGATGTGAGTGAGAAATTTATTGGGGTGGACTTTCAGGGTGGAGTGAAAAGTAAAAGTTTAGTTTTTTGGGGGTTTAGGAGGAGGCAGCGGTTTAAAAACCATTGTTCTACTGTATTGAATGCTTTTTGGGTAAGGGACTGTAGTTCAGTTGGAGAAGTGGCTGCACAAATTATTGTAGAGTCGTCTGTGAGGACAGAGCCACAACTATGTAGAAGTCCTACCCTGTAGCAAACTACCCTGAAGGTTTGGGTGCCATAAACTGTACACATGTAGAAATCAAAGCACCACCTGGAAAACAGGGGAGGGTGTGCATAAACAGAAAAAAATTCCATTCCATTAACTGCCAGGTAGTGTGTAATGCTAAGGGAAGTGTCCCTAATTTGTGTGCTGGCAAGCCAGTCAGTTAGCACGACTTACATACCTGGCACAAATCTCAACTGCATGAGATGTTTTCTATGGCGGATATCCCACAGGGTTATTTACTAGGCGATGTAGGCTATGTACTGGAACCATGGCTGATGGTGCCTATCAGAAATGCATACACACACCAACTGAAGAATGCTATAATGAGACAAATTCTTAAAAAAGAAAAATCATAGAGCATGTTTTTGGGCTGCTGAAGTCACAGTTCCAGTGTTTAGTTACATCTGGGGGATTCCAGCAGTACAATCCCCACACATTTGCTGAAATATTCACCATCTGTGTCATGCTTCACAATATTATCCTTAGAAAACAGCTTCAGCAGGAACACCAACAGGAAGGGCCACACATCCCACCACCACTGGCAAGGTCACCACAGCTACGTGCAGGTGAAGAGTCAGAGGGGGGAACCAGCAGCTGCTGTGGGTGTAGGCAAATGTAGGCATGCACAATATGACCTTGCACTAGTCAAGAGGCAATGGATAGCACACACGCACATGACCTAAGGAGTTAAAACCGTCATCCTATGCACATACATACAGTAACATTGATGTCAGGCAATGCTTAAAACCTTTACTTACCCATGTAATAGCTGTGTACTGCTAGCATCACAGAGTCAGACCCAAATTAAAAATCTTGCAACTGATGGATTTCCAGGGTAAGTGCTGAAACTGGAATAGAAAAATAAATTTCTAAGAATAAAAATGAATGGCATATCCTTGCATACTGTAACTTGTTAATGTAAGTAAGTATAAGTTGGGTGATTTTTACAGCAATGACATCAGTATATGACAGCAGTGACTTATGTGAATACATGTGCCCTCTATCAGCTAACAGGCCTCATGTATCAAAGAGTCACACTTCATACCTCTCAAATGTACTGATTTTCACAGAATGGCCAACGTTTTGTGTTATATGTTTATACTGGCAAATCATTAAAGAGCGCAAATTAGAAAATAATGACACACATTTCAGTTTCAGACTTTATATCCCTCAGAATAAATCATATAGTAATGCAAAACCTGCTATCCTATCAACTATCTAACTTTGTAAGACAAAACTATTTAAAAATTCTCTGTATTGTTGGGCCTTTGTCCCACTTTTATTTATGGTTTGGTCCAGCATTGTTGGTCTAAGAGTTTGGGAGGGATGTACACATTACACAAAACTGTACGAAAGAAGTAAAACTTGCAAAACAACTTCAAAAGCACAAATATACTAAGCACTAAGTCAAACATGCAGCCTGAGCATCCAACAAAAGATGTATGTATTCCTGAATCCAAAAGATAGAAAAAAAGGATATGGCACAGTTATTAATACTTGCACATGGTGTTGTTTGGGGGGGGGGCAGAAGGCTTAGGCTGACACAAAAGTTCATGTGAGTAAGAAAGACAAACAGGCAGACATTTGGATTGTTCTCACTGCAGTCAATTTGTGTGTGTGTGTGTGTGTGTGTGTGTGTGTGTGTGTGTGTGTGTGTGTGTGTGTGTGTGTGTGTGTGTGTGTGTGTGTGTGTGTGTGTGTGTGTGTGTGTGTGTGTGTGTGTGTGTGTGTGTGTGTGTGTGTGTGTGTGTGTGTGTGTGTGTGTGTGTGTGTGTGTGTGTGTGTGTGTGTGTGTGTGTGTGTGTGTGTGTGTGTGTGTGTGTGTGTGTGTGTGTGTGTGTGTGTGTGTGTGTGTGTGTGTGTGTGTGTGTGTGTGTGTGTGTGTGTGTGTGTGTGTGTGTGTGTGTGTGTGTGTGTGTGTGTGTGTGTGTGTGTGTTTGTTCAGGTGGTTGACATTCAAGATACGATTTTACTCCTGCATGTGGGACACTGCTATTACCATTCTCTTCTCACCAGACACTGCTGATGTCATTACTTATAAAGTGTTTTTATGTTGTCCAACATTATAAAAGTCAGACTTGTGCTGTGGCACTTGCATTAAATACTGTGTTCTCTAGTCAGTGCATTTAGTTAGTTAGGGGTTCTGTTCTCACTGCAGTCAACTGGTGTGTGTGTTTGTGCGTGTATGTTTTCAGTTGTTGATGTTCAGGAGACCATTTTACACCTACATGCAGGACACTGCAATTACCATTCTCTTCTCACCAGACACCAGTGATGTCATTACTTATAAAGTGTTGTCCGACACTACAAAATGCAGACTTGTGCTGTGGCACTTGCGTTATGTACTATGCTTTGTAAGTACTTAGGTAAGTGTTCTATTTTTGCTGCAGTCAACAATCATTATAGTGGCAATTTTAGAATGATACTGTATGTGAGTCCACAGCAGAGTAGCCACCTGATGCTTTAAACCTTGGCTTAATATGATTGTCACTGTTGAAAGTGACACCCCAACCCCATGGTCAAAATGGGAAAAAAGGGTTGAGGATGGATATGAGTCCACAGCTATGTCAAACCCTACTCCGAACATCTTACTGTGGCATACAGTGGTGATATCCTTTAGAACATGCAATCTGACAGCATTCAAGACAAACCTGTGCTGTGGCAGTAACATTAACTACTGTGTTTGCAAGATACTTTACCTATACATATAGAAGTTCTAATCTGACGGCAGACAAGCATCATGTCTATACATACACCTATCACTTCTGAGACAATTTTACACAGGAATGTGACTCCACATCCATGTCTTCCACTCCTCTCATGTTCTCCTCAGCATACAATGATGTTATCATACTCCATAATGTGCAATGTGACAGTGTTACACTGAGAAATATGTGATGTTGTTACTGTGACATTGCATGGCAGTCATCTTCTATACCTACACAGGTGTAAACTACAAATCAGGCCCAGTCTACTGCTGTGTGTGTGTTTGGTTGTATGTTATGTTCATTGTATGATCTTTGAAATTTCTCTTCATTTCACTACAACCTCGAGAACCTTTCATGTAGTCCAATGTGTCCACTATCCTCCTTTTTCCTGTGGCCACATGACATCTTTCCTGCAGAAGAGTGGAGGATATCTTCATGTCAGATATGCATACTCACATCATGAAGCAGAGTCCTTACATGAGCTTTTGCAAGCTATCTCAAAACCATTGCATGTGTGATTGCTAATTTTATCATGATGTGGTCCACATGTCCCATATGGACAGGAGTAGGATGTAGTGCAATCCATGAAATATACACATATGCACAATAGTCTTATTATCTTCCATAATATAAATATATAGAATTTTTTCATGGTATAATAATGGCTAGGATTTCATGTGATGTTGGCCATTACCCTAATAATGTCCTATGACCCTATGAACAGCTGAAATGTCAATGTTGCTGTCATTGACATATGCTATATTGAGGTGTGGATGAACAGTATGGCTACAAGAGGGTCTTACAGTATGTGATGTGAGCTAATGTATCGATGGCCATTGCTGTCATTGCAGTACATACTCCTCCTATAACAGTTGTAGTAATATGCCTCATGAGAACTGTTGACATGATATGATCCACTTTTATATATATTGTTGGCATATTAGGACATGTGTTCTTGTACTGGAGAAATTCAACCTTCTGCACATCACATTCCACCACACATGTGACATTTACAGTATGGCACAGGTGTGCATATCTTTGCATACCATCATTAAATGTTCTGTGACAGACATCAATATTCATTCATATTGATTACATGGTCACATAAGTCTTGTCTCATACACATGCTGGGATATACACAACCAATGTATGACATGGTTTGATGCCCTTGCAACCTTCTGGAATTCATTGTATCTGCAGTTGTGTTGCTGTACCCTAGGATAATTGAGGTGGTCTGCTGCACCATTGTGTGACTATTAGCATTTGTGTCAGGAACTGTTACGTATGTGCCACAAACAACTGATCTATAATGTGCTGTGATATAATATCAGGCCACTCAAACACAGCTTGCGCATGAAACACATATAGGCATATGATGTGCAAGTGATGTAGGTATGCAACACTGGTACAGTTGTATGGCTGTGTGCATAGTAAAAGTGTGTGAAATGTGATGATTGACCAAGGTTGCATTTGGAGGTGTTTTTACAAATCATTTTTTCCAACACGATTAAGTACAGATCTGTATGTGGATGCCACCAGACATACTCAATGGGTGGAAATTGACAGTATACTAGCTAATAGCTTATCTAACACATCACCCCCTGTTGCCACTGGCCATCAGCCAAAGTATACATGCAAACATCACTTAGTTTTTATTCTAAGGAGTGAAGCTCATCTGTGCATTCACTACTGCTAATAACACAGACTCAATGGGACCAGACAACATCACAGGTTGCCTATACCATGACTCAAAACATGACCTATCAGACAAAGTTGGATCCATACTTCAGCACGGTCTCCAGACAGCCTATGTTCCTATAGAAGGGTATACATCAATATGTGTCCTTGTCACTGGGGGTGACCATCACCTGATAAGTGGAGTTATAGACACATTCTGGCTCTCCTCATCTGTGAGGTAGGTCAATGAGTCATCATGGTCATCCTTGTCTAAAAGGACATGGGTAATATCCCGACTGTGTACCAAATCCATGTTCAATTTGTTAAGGCTGCATAATGTCTGTTATTCTGTTTGCTATCTTCAAGATGGTTACCAAGGGCATGCATGATGACAACACTATCATCCTGCCTAACTTGACCTGACCAAGGCATTGATGCAAATCCACAGTCAGGTATTGCAGAGAAACTGTCTCAAGTGGCCATAAACACCTACATCACTAAAAGACCAGATGACTGCATCACATACATGACAGATAAATATGTTGCAATGTATGAAGTCACTTCTATCTAAGCTCCAATGACCAGATCCATACCTTAGGGCTCTGTGCTAGGCCATTTACTGTTCATTGTTTAAGTCTCAGACATCAAAACTGGCTTACACATTCTTTCTCCAACCAACTTTGTGGAAGACTGCAAATTGTGGGCAAGCATTGAACCTAAGTGTGGTATTGGGATAATGCATACAGTATCAACACACACAAAGAGTTACTGCCACAGCCATGGGGACACAGTAGTTCAAGAAAAATCAAGGGTGGATTAGTTCCATTATGAAACCAAAAAATACACAAAAGATAATTGCAATGTAGTCAGCACACCTCTATGAGCAGACCAAGTGGTATGCGATCTGTGCACTCATGTAGATGGTATGTGGAATTTCCCCCAGCATGTGTCCACAGTGGTGAGCACTCCTATGTATGCAGCACAAATCCTGAGTATGTGCAGGACATTCACATCAACGGGCACAGTTCCATAGTTCTCAGCCCTCACCACTCCAATAAATGAGTACAATGCATCTTTTTCATGTACCTCCCAACACATCTTCCAGGGATGAGTTACTCAAGTGCACCACATTTGCCACAGTGGCCTTCCACACATCTTATTGGCCATATCTAAGTATTGTTTTTGTTGTATAGACATTAATAGTTAATGGTGCAGAACCCCCATCAAGGAATTATACAAGATGCGTGTGCAATACATGTTCTCGTGATACACACAGTAAATACATAGCTGATTGACAACATTGATGGCATGGGTTACATTTGTGACAGTGTAGATTGTGCCATATATATATATATATATATATATATATATATATATATATATATATATATATGTATGGAATGCTCACCTGTCAACTAGCCATGATTGCTCATAATTTGAAATACTGGTATGAAAATGTTCCTCCTAACAATGGCAGATATTACATTTTGAGGAAGGTGTGCTTGATTCCCCTCAGAGATTGTTGACAAATCATAATCTTTGTACAAGTGTGTTCTTGCAGAACCGTCTATGATCACTCACAGTCACAGAGTTATTGTCAAAAACATGGCATTACTGCTGGTATTATGCTAATATTGTCCATGATTGTCTGTGCTCCTGTCTACTGCTGTCCACTATCCTGTTACTATGTGTTCCACTTGGTTGAGACCTATGCTGACATTACAGTCATATTCAGCCAACCCATTTTGCACAGGTTCACAATATGCACTCCTATTGTAGATACCATCCCTGATATATGTCCTGTCCATTGTTTATGTCAGGATGCTTATATCACAAAGAATCCTCTCTATTGATATCTCACCTTGTGTGACAGTCACATAATATACAATAAGTGTGCAGTACATATTGCATCATGTTGATATGTGATTAGTGTTCATGCTGCAACTGTCGTAATTGATATGCTCTCATCTACTGTACAATACCATGTTTCACCTGTCCTCTTTCCCTGTGTTCATTACTGCAATTCATCTGTGTGTCCCTATTCAATACACACACTTCCCCTATTTATATATAATGCAGTTTACCTACCCTTGTTGATCATTTACACAACTTTTATTCAGTATGCCTGAAACAGGTTTCCACACTACTCTGCACTGCATAGACTTTTATGTAATGTGTAGGAACAATATGAATTGCTTTATTAATAACCCTGGGAGTCATTTTGGCTTTCTGAGCAATCCCATGACCTACTTTGCCTGTAGGTTAACAGCTACACATGTCTGCAGGACTTTGTGTTGCTTTACACAGTTTTGCTGGCATGAAACCATGCTTGTTTGCACTTAAAGTGCACAGCATGCATATTTAATTGATGCTGCTGCTCACTGATCAAACACATAAACTCCATGTAGGCTTCACACAAAGCCTGCACAGAGTTTATTGAATCCCCAGGCAAGACTAAGCCCTAGTAAAAGTGGCACAGCATACAATAGTATTAAATATCAGGTTTAGTATAAAACATCTTGGTTACTTAGATTGTATGCACACATATTGGGTCATCAATAAAATGTTTAAGGTTCAGGAAGATTGTGTCAATGAAATAATGTTGGTAAAATATAAAGAAAATCAAATTAAGTAGGGTAATACCTATGATGCGAAAAATATTTTGAGTTAATAAATTGTTGAAAATTACTATGAATAAACAAATGCAAACAAGAAAGGCATGGTATGATGATAGAATGAATAAGTAGTATTAAGTAAATGTATGGGAAAATAAAGATGATAAAATTAAAAGAGCTGTTAAAGAAAGGCAAGACATTTAAAAATGAATAAGACTTTTGAAAAAGTGCCAGTTAAAGAGGCTCTAAAATATAAACAAATGAAAGATAGAAAATGTCGTCTTTGTAGTGAAGAAGAAACTCTGGAGAATGTCTGTGTTCAATGCTCAAGAATTAAAGAAGTTTGACATTTATATGAAATGGCATTGTGGTAAAGTATTTTCAAAAGTAAATGTGAACACAATTGTTTATGGACTTCATGATAATGTAAAAAAAGTAAATGATGATGGTTTTGATATGTTTTTGGTCAGTTATGTATGGGTATTAGGGAATGTAAGGTGCCAGGAATTGTTGAGATGCATGGAATGTTGTGAATAAAATAAAAAGATAGTTGTGGAAGAAATAATATCACTATAAATATAAGCAGAATTTAGCAAATGCACATTTTTAATGGCTGTAATCTGTGGGATTCATGAATGTTTTTTTATCAATGCAGGAGCAGTGTAGCCACTCCTGCACAGAATATGGCCGCTGAGCAATCCATGAACGTGCTGTTTTGACATGCATGAGTGAGCCAACAATGTTTTTGCACAGAAACTCATGCAGGAGGATAATTACCTCATTTGCTGGTGAAAAACATGCAAATTAGGTAAATTAGCAATCCAGGAAGCAGGCAGGTAACCGTACAGGAACAGTGTAAAGTACAGAAATGTATTCAGCTACTAACCGAATACATTTCTGCAAAAATAAAATCGGAGCCATGACAGCTCCAATAAAAGCATGTAACCTAATCTGTAGGCATCCAATGGCCAAATATATGGCCTTTGGCATGGAAAACCTTTTAATTTTTATGTTTATATTATTGTGGCCAGTCTTGGCCACTGAAGCATAAGGCAGCACCAACAAACGGGATTGTGGGGAAAAAAGAAAAAAGTAGTGAAAAGTCAATTTTAAAGGAAACCTAATTTGCCATTATACTGTATGGCAAGCAGAATCAAACTGATGGCAGGGAACAGTGGTTGTTAAGGAGGAAGGCTCTTGTGTAGTGCAGTAACTACAGTCTAAGGCAGTGGGGTATGTTAATGAGGGGACTTATACTAAATCACAACGTTCTTCTAACTGTCACACTGCACCTAACCATGTAGGTGCTCTAACATCATTGTGTAGGCAGGAGGAGCAACTAACATGAAGAGGGTGTGTGTCATGCTTGCTGTAAACACACTGGAGCTCTGTTGCCCGGGTTTTGCTTAGCTAATCACAGCTAAGCGAGGGGGTGTGTCTGAGGCTTTATAGTCTTATTCCATGAACTGAGGAGCATGTTCACACCCAGGGGAGAACAATTTCTTGCTGTTTACACTAGTTAAATGGGTTTGCATGGCACACCAGGAATTATATTTGAAAAAAAAAAAGGAAATAGCAGAACAAGGGAAATACAGTACAGATCAGCAATATGGGATTCTGCAACTCACAATGGGCCATTGAAAGCACTCAATAATACAGCTGGCAGGTGGCTGCATAGCTGAAAATGGGAGGAGATGTAAAAAATAGAATAAAGGACAACAGCACAATAAAAGAGAAATGAAGTAGAAATCACTAATATGGGACTCTTGCAACTCACACTGGGCCATGCAAAGTACACAATAATACAGCTGGCAGGTGGCTGCATAGCTGAAAATGGGAGGAGATGTAAGTAAAAAATAATTAAAAAAGGGCAACATCAGAATAAAGGCAATCATGCACAAATTACCACTAATGCCTCTACCACTCACAATGGCCAAATCAAAGACATGAGTAATATAGGCTGCAGCTGTAATGTATCATAGTCAGCCAATCATATAGGCAGCATCTGCAGCACAACAGTATAAAGTATGGAAACACCTTACAGTCTTTTTTTTCCCACAATCACTGCATCATTGGTGTATACATGTGGGGGAATATTAACTGGAAAATGTTAGGGGCTGCCATTGCTTTGATCCATCAATATGTACTAGAGGCTGGCGGCAGAGAAGAGGATAATGCTGACAACCGCCACAGACCAAGGAGGAGGAGAAGAGTGTTCAGACCCAGGGTAACCTATCAGGGGCTACATGATCTGGAGATAGTAGAGTGCTACAGGGTGGACAGAGACAAACTTCAGCAAATCACCGAGCTGTTCTGGCCTCAACTCAGAGCTAGAACCAACAGAGGGGAAATCACCCCAGTGGATACCAAGGTCTGTGTGGCCTTAAGAATTCTAGCTACAGGTACTTTCCAAAGACCTACTGGGGACATCTTGAGGGTCTCACAGGCATCTGCATCCAGGGTACTCCACCACTTCCTGGATGCCATGCTATCACATGCCGGTGAGCACATTTACTTCCCCAACACCCGTGAGGAGATGACCAGCAATATACATCTTTTCCACCATGTAGCAGAATACCCAGAGGTACTGGGTGCCATAGACTGCATGCACATCCACATCAAAGCACCACCTGGTGAACAGAGTAGGGTCTACATAAACTGCAAGGGCTTCCCCTCCATCAACTGCCAGGTCATGTGAAATACCCAGGGCATTGACGTGAATCTGTGCGCTGGCAGCCCTGGAAACCATCACGACTCCCACATCTGGCATTCATCACAGCTGTGCCAGGCATTTTCCAGTGGGGGCATCCCGTATGGCCATCTGGAGGGGGATGCTGGCTATGCACTGGAGCCATTGATGATGACACCCATCAGAAATGCACACACACCCACACAAGAATGCCATAATGAGGCACACACATACCAGGATCATTATAGAGCATGTGTTTGGGATGCTCACGGCACGGTTCCACTGCTTTGACATATCTGGTGGAGCCTTGCAGTACTCTCCAGCCACATGTGCACATATGTTCATAGTATGTGCCATGCTACACAATATGATCCTGCAGAAAGAGTGCAGCAGGAACAGCATGGGGAAGGGCCACACAGTCCACCACCATTACCAAGGCCCCCACACAAACAGAGGGACTCACAGGAGGAGACCCCTGTGCCTGCTTCCATAGGCAGATGGAAGCGTGCCGGGTATGCTCATGCCTTGGCAAAGAGGCAACAGATAGCACACACACTGACACTGTAAGGACTCCAGGGATTGACACCTCTCTCTAACTCATGCACATGGTAAAATGGATGACACGCACATCACATTACCTATAACTTACCATGTATAGGCAGTCTACTGTGTGCATCCAACATAGGCGGCCCTCAAGCACCATCCTCACAACTGGTGCAAGCACAAGGTAAGTCAGTCTTCTTAACAATAAATGAATGGAATAGTATGTTCTGCTAGCATATCTATGGTAATGCTGCATGCATGCAAGGGAATGGGGTGGCCTACTGGAAGATAAGCACACAATTAATAGCTATGTGGGACACCAGGAAATGTCTGGCCAAAACTGACCACCACACACTATGCAGTAGCACCCAAGATGGCAAATCCCACTGCAGTATATGTGTGGGTACAACTTACGGGGGATCATAGGTCACAGGTATGGATGTCAGGGTGGGGGTCCCATACCCACCCCTAACACCCACACAGCAATTCAGCTGTAGAAAACCACAGAGAAATGTCTGGTAAAGGCACACAAATGACGGCAATGTTGAATTAACTGCCTAGAGACTCACACAGTGATAGCACAGCAGGACCCACAGTAAGGCTATGAAGAGTAAGACGTCTGAAACTCAAATGTGTGCCAGTATAATATGACCTGGGCTCTTTACTGATATGCCTCCAGTCCCCAAGACAGGGCGCAATAGTATAGTAAATGGAACCAAAATGTAAAGCAATTATCAGCACTGTCTGTGCAAATGTGTACAGATGACAGGTGTGCCTCCCCATATACCCACACAGATGCAGTAACATATATGTTTGCATGGAAACAGCAGCATAGTACACATTGGCAGGGCTGTACCATTACACATGAAAACATGTTGCCTGTCCACAATATGCAGGGGTCAATGAGCTATGTGTACATGTGGTTAATACTGTCTGGATCTGGCCAGCATGTTCTCCTGGCAGTTGTCTTGTACTGCCCTAGGTACAGTGCTGCCTTTGACAGGGCCATGTGCAGATAACTGCAGTGCCAACTGTTATGCATGTCAGTGATAACCACTGCTCTGCCTCTGACATACCTGGAAGTCACAGTGCTATTTAGAATATACTACACATATTAGTGACATCTTGAAGGATGTGTAGCAGAGGTGCCAAGGCTTTTGTGAAAATAAGTGCTTTGTGGTACTGTTGCCAGTGGTCATTCTCAATAATCCTTTTTCTTATGTTTTCTTTTAAAGAATGGACATGCCTGCACAGCTGAATGCACTCTGTACCCACTCCCAACCTCTGACAGCAAGATGTCTTGACAAGGGCAGAAATAAAAGTGGAACAAAGGCACACTGATAGGCATGCATTGTAAATATTGCCCTTACATCCTGAGAAAGTTGGTAGGGTGAGGGGTTTGCAGTAGCGGGAATTGTCTGAAAGTTTTGTATTCTGAAACAGTAATGTCTGTATTATTTTGTAACATCACACTTCAATTATATGTAATTGACATGCCATAAAAACACAAGTTTATGTAGAAAGGATGAAACATCTAGCCAAACACCTCATCTCAGGTTAGAAAGATACCACACAAGCAGGAGGTCCCCAGCCAGTATATCACCAGGTTGCTGGACTGTTTACACAGCTGTGTGTCATTACCACAATGGCTGTAGCCACACCTGACAAATGGCCTTGGACAAGAATTTACATAGCTGCCCTCATAATATTGGTCTATGCATCATACAACTAGTATTCCTCTGATATAGCCATGTGATGATCTGGGGATGTCTGGGACTAGATAATGACACAATACATTGCAGTTTCAGACTACAGATATTTCAGAACAGGTCTGCTAAACAAAACAAGTGTACACCTATCTCTGGAAAGGAGTCCCACCCTAACTATAGAAAGTTACACTGGGCATGCTCCTACAGAATCACAGGACATGTTGGAACCCACATTGGAATATATGACTGTATTATGTATATATGTCCATGCATAAAGACACGTATGTATACCTCAACTGTCCCCACATACACAGATCAGACAGAATTACCCTCAGCTAGCTGTAGGTGGCCCATATATGATATATCTGTATCTGTTGCATGAGATACACACACACACACACACACACACACACGCGCACACACACACACACACACACACACACACACACACACACACACATATATATGGGCAACAGATAATACATGTCAAGCATACACACACATAGATGCTGGGAACTGAGAGTGAGACAGTGATACAGAGAGTGACACATGGGGGCACAGACAGAGTGAGTCACACACATGGATACCCTGAATGGCATACAGTGATGTCCTGCTATGGACAGTGGCATACCAGTTGTAAACAGATGCATGTGCCAGCATATAAGGTGAGCCCCATTGTGTAACAGTACTGAGGTTGAGTTTATAATATTACATCACCTGTGTGTGTGTGTGTGTGTGTGTGTGTGTGTGTGTGTGTGTGTGTGTGTGTGTGTGTGTGTGTGTGTGTGTGTGTGTGTCTCCATAGGTCCAAGTATAAGGATACTCTTCCCACTCAGTGCACTTCACATTGCCCTACTTCACAAGATCTGCTGCTTTCATTTATCTTAGAAGTACCATTGAGCGCCGTTCAGCCACATAAGCTCTGTAGCACATGTGAAAACTGCTTAACACTATTGTACAAATAACTAGACAGGTAGGGGCTCTAATCTCAATACAGGCAAATGCGTGTGTGTGTGTGTGTGTGTGTGTGTGTGTGTGTGTGTGTGTGTGTGTGTGTGTGTGTGAGAGAGAGAGAGACAGTTGTGTAAATGAGAGTGTGGGGGTGTTTGTTTGTAAGTGAAACAGTTTAAGGCCATTCCCACCCATGGCACTTCCCAGTGCCCCACTTTATCAGTCCTGCTGTCATTCCCCCTATTGGCACCTTTGGCCAGTTCATAGGTTCATACTAGGCTATCTGCCCTAGGGCATTTATAAGCCTAGCCAGAGCATGTTTGGCTTTCGCCACCCATTTTAAATTAATTTTGCTATGCCCTTTTTCTAGGTTAGTATACTGTGCCTCTGTCTAACAGTGACACAGAAGTGATAAACGGGGTAAACCTACGATCTCCCATCCACTCATCAAGATTCCTCTTGAAGAGAGTCAGTGAGGGACTCTGCCTAACCTGGACTGGGATTTTATTCCAGAGTGAAGGGAGCCTCTGGGTTATGAATCTGTCCCTCCAGCATGTCCTATTTATTTCAGTGCTGAGGTTCAAGTCTCTCGAGCGCATAGCTCCATGGGATTTGGATTTTCTGAGGTGCAGCATGTCCATTAATTCTGGGTTGGACATGGCTTTATACATCAGGCACAGATCGCCTCTGAGCAGGTGGTATGCCACTGAGTAGAGCTGGAGTTTCTTTAACCGGGCAGCATATGGCATCTGTTTGAGCCCTTTGATCCTCTTGGTGAGGTACTTTTGGGGTCTTTCCAGTTGCTGCAGGTGTCTGGTAAGGTACATCCCAAAAGGGGCATTGTACTCAATTATGGGCCTGATGAGGGATGAGTAAAGAGGCACGATGACCTCCCCTGATCTAGATGTGAATCCCTTCATGATTAGGTGGGCTATATAAAATGTTTTTCTAACCACTTTGGCCGTGTGGTTGTCAAATGAGAGATTGCTATCAACTTGGGTCCCCAGGTCCCTAATTACTTGTTCTGTACTTAATAGAATACCACTGATGTGGTAAATTGTGGGCACTTTGTTTTTGCCAAAGGGGATGACTATACACTTTTTGGCATTTAGCTTGAGGCCATGGCTCTAGCACCAGTTGTCTGTTTCTATGAGGCCCTTTTAGAGGATGCTTGTGTCGGCTGGAGAGTCGATTATGGCGCCCAGTTTGCAGTCATCTACGAACTTGGACAGCCACAGTCCATCCGTGTTGGCCTGTACCTCCAAGAAATATATACCAAACAAGAGAGGTCCCAGGACTGAGCCTTGTGGGACGCCACTTGTCTGACATGGCTCCAGCAATTCTAACCATGTGGGTTCTGTCCTTGAGCCAGTTTGCAACCCATCTAGTGACATAGAGGTTTATATTTAAGCTGGTGAGCTTATCTATAATGCCCGAGTGGGGTATTGTATCGAAGGCTTTTGTGAGGTCCAGGTAGGCTGTGTGGACCACCTTCCCCTCGTCAATGGCCTTGGTGACTGTTTCAAAGAAATAGTTCAGGTTTAAGAGGCAGGATATGCCCTTAACAAAGCCAAACTGGGTAGGATCCAGTGTCTGTAGGTCCCCAATATCTTTATTTATGAGGTCCATGATGATCCTTTTCATAGCTTTGCAGACCAAGCTAGTCAGGCTTATGGGGCGATAGTTTCCAGGATCTGTTGAGGCACCACCTTTGTGGAGAGGGACCACTGTTGCTGTACACCACTCTTTAGGTACATATTCTGTAGTAAGGCTGAGATTGAACAGTAGTTTTATGTTTGGGTTTAGCTCTTCTTGGAGTTCATGTAGGATGCAACCCGGGTCACCGTCTGGTCCCATTGATGCTGTGTTTTTTTTGCTTTGGAGAGGGTGATTCTTACCTGAGCATCTGAGATGTCAGGGGGGCAGCACTCTGCTGGGATAGATATTTGCCCTTTTGGTGGGGGAGGGGGAGTTTGCACTGAACCTGTAAGCTAGGATGTTGGCAATGTCTGTGGGTTCAGTGTATTTTTTGTCATTTTTGGACTATTTCTGAGCATATCTGGGCATTCCCACCCAGGTTCCTAACATAACTAAAGAAAGCCTTGTGATTATCCTTAGTGGCCTGTGCAATTTTTCTCTCGAAGCTGGCCTTAGACAATTTTATGAGTGCCCGTAGTTTTTTGCCAATACTGATCAGAGATGCCTTCCCTTTTTGGGAGTTTGCTCTATCATGTAGTAGCTTCCTCCTTCTATTGTATAGTTTGTTTATGGCTGGGGTCTGTCTTTGGAGGACAGGGTCTTGGTTTTATTTGGGATTGCATGATCCATGCTTTCCTGAAGGTGTTCATAGAATGTGTTTATAAAGGGTTCTGCAGTCTGGGCCATATTTTCCATATGCCCGGGGGCTTTGAAGGATTCCAGCTAAGTTTTGAGGAGTGTGAAATTTGCTTTAGAGAAGTTTTTCACTGTGATTTTCTGGGCAGGGGGTGGGGTCATGATGTGAATATCCAGTGAGATTAGTTTATGGTCTGATCTTACCAGTGAGGGATACACTTCTGGTTTGGAGCATAGAGTCCCCATGTTGGTGATGATCAGGTCCAGTATGTTTTCCCCTCTTGTGGGAGTGGTAAAAGTTGTCAGCCCATTAAGCTCCCTAGCATGTGTGATAACTGTGTCACACTATAGTACAACTCACTAGCTAGAGAAGGGTTCTAATTTCAAATCTGGCAAATGAGTGTGTGTGTATGTTTGCAAGAAGAAGTATTTTGATAAGTCTTCCACCCATTGCCCTATTTTATCCTTCCTGCTAATGTCATTCCTTTTATCAGCACCTTTGGCTGGTTATCAGCTCAGTAAGCTTCATAGCATGTGTGATA
The DNA here is from genome assembly GCF_019279795.1 of Protopterus annectens. Classification (NCBI taxonomy): domain Eukaryota; kingdom Metazoa; phylum Chordata; order Ceratodontiformes; family Protopteridae; genus Protopterus; species Protopterus annectens. The sequence goes on along the minus strand of NC_056728.1, from coordinate 743,251,779 downwards.
ACTGTGTAACACTATAGTACAAATCACTAGCTAGACAGGGATTCTAATCTCAAATCTGGCAAATGAGTGTGTGTGTGTGTGTGTGTATGCTTGTAAGAAGAAGTATTTTGCTATGTCTCCCACCCACTGCCACACTTTATCAGTCCTGCTGATGTCATTCCCCTTATCAGCACCTTTGGCCAGTTATCAGCCTAGTAAGCTCTGTAGCGCATGCAATAACTGTGTAACACTATAGTACAAATAACAAGATAGGTAGGGGTTCTGCTCTGCTCTCAGATCTGGCAAATGTGTGTGTGGATTTATAAGTGTGTGTGAAAGTGTGTATGTTTGTAGGAAGAAGTATTTTGTTAAGTTTCCCACTCACTGGCATACTTTATCAATCATGCTGTCATTTCCCTTAAGAGCAACTTTGGCCAGTTGCTGGTCCAGTAAGCTCTGTAGTGCATGTGATAACTGTGCAATACTATAATATAAATAAGTAGATAGGCAGGGTCTCTACTCTCATATCTGTCAAATCTGTGTGTGTGTGTGTGTGTGTGTGTGTGTGTGTGTGTGTGTGTGTGTGTGTGTGTGTGTGTGTGTGTGTGTGTGTGTGTGTATGTTTGTAGGAAGAAGCATTTTGATAAGTTACCCACCCGCTGGCCTACTTTATCAGTCATACCAATGTCACTCCCCTTATAGGTTCATAGGTGTGTACTAGGCTAATGGCTCTGAAGCTATTACAAGCCTAGCCCATAGAAGTGCTCTGCCATTGTGCCACCCGAAGGTTAGGTCCCAGTGCCCCCATCAAGTGGAACCACTGGAGTGATCCCTGGGATAAACTTTCTATTACCCATCCACTCATCAAGATCTCTCTGGAACAGTGTCATCTAGGTGCTTTGCTTGACATGTATGGGAAGTCTATTCCAGGGCATGTGTAGTCTCTGGGTGAGAAACCTGTCCCTCCAGCATATTGTGTTGATTGTGGTAATGAGGTTGAGGTCCCTGCGGTGTGTGGTGTAGAGAGATTGGAATGTCTTTAGATATAGCATTTGTAAAAGAGCTGGGTCAGACATGCCTTTGCAAGTCAAGCAGAGATCGCTTCTACGTAGGTGATATGAGACAGAGAATAAATGGAGTCTTTTGAGTCTTTCTGTGTAGGACATGTGTTTAATGCCTAGGATCCTCATTGTGAGGTACTTCTGTGGCCTTCCAGCTGTTGCATGTGTCTAGTGAGGTATATGCCAAATGGGCCATTATACTCGATGATTGGTCTAATGAGGGAAGAGTACACAGAGATGATGACCTCTTTCTTCCTGGATGCAAACCCCTTGGTAATGAGATGTGCCACATAGAAGGATTTCTTGACCACAGTGGCAATGTGGTGATTAAAGGAGAGGTTTCTGTCAACCTGTGTCCCCAGATCTAATATAACATCTACAGTGTTCAGTGGGCTCCCACTGATGTAGTACTTAGTGGCAACTGAGATGTTAACAAAGGGGCTAATGATGCATTTTAAGGTGTTAAGCTTCAGACCATGGTTTCCACACCAGTCAGTGGTCTCAGTGAGGCCTTTCTGTAGGATGTCTGCATCACTTGTGGAGTTAATGATGGCTCCCAGCTTGCAGTTGTCTATGAACTTGGTCAGCCAGAGTTCCTTTCTGTTGGCCTGGACTCCTGAAAAGTGGATGCTGAACAGGAGAGTACCCAGGACTGATCCCTGTGGGACACCACTCATGACTGGCTGGCAGTCTGAGTTGGAGCTCACTACTTTCACACTGTGTGTTCTATCTGTGAGCCACTTTGCAGCCCCCTATTGATATAGGGGTTGATGCCTAATTCGGTGGGTTCATCCATAATTCCTGACTGAGGAATCTTATCAAGAGCCTTGGCCAGATTGATGTAAACTGTATGCAGTGCTTTACTGTCACACAGCCCTGGTGACTGACTCAAAGAAGTCAACCAAATTGAGCACACAAGATGTCCCTTTCACAAAGCCAAACTGTGTGTGGTCCGGAGATAGAAGATTACCTATATGTTTGTTGATCAGGTCCCTGATGATGCACTCCATAGCTGTGCATAGCAGACTCAGGCTAATGGACTGATAATTGCCAGGGTCTGTAGTTGCCACACCATTATTGAAAGGGATGACTGTAGCAGTGCACCATGTGGGAGGGACAAAGCCTGAGGTGAGGCTGTGACTGAACAGGTTACACAGATGTGGTGCCAGGTATCTTTGTAGTTCATGTAGAACACAGCCAGGGATAATTTGGGGTCCCATGGAAGCTGTATTCTTGCTTATGGACAATGCAGGTGTAACATGAGTGGCAGTAATCCTGGGTGCCTGGCATTCTTCTGGCATTCTGATTGTTCCCCTAGGAGGGGAGAGAGGGGTAAAGCTGGCACTGAATGTGTTGACAAGAATGTTGGCAATATCTGTTGGCTCAGTATAGAAGTTAGTATTGTGCAGTAACTCAGAGCACTTCTGGGTATTGGCGTGGAGGTTCTTGATTTAACTATCAAAGAATCTGTGAGTGTTGTCAGTTTCTGCTGCAATTCTGCCATCATAGGCAGCTTTAGATGATTTCATGAGGGATCTCAAGTTGTTGTTGAGGATAATAAGGCACTTTTACCACTCTTGGGACTCCACCTTTTTCTGCAAAAGTTTCTTTCTTCTGTTGTACAGGATATTAATGGCAGGGGACCACAAGATTGGCTTCCAGTGTTTGGAGGAGAGTGTCATTGTTCTGTTGGGTATGTCTACTTCAATGCATTGATGTGCATGTTTGTACAGTGCATTTGTGTATAATTCAGCAGTCATCCTGGTATTTTCCATTGGCATGGGTGCTGTGAAGTTAGCAACCTCTGTTGTTATGAGTCCAAAGTCAGCTTTGGAGAGGTTTTTCAGGGTGGTTACCTTTGCATGGGATGTAGATTTCCATGGTGATTACACTGTGTTGGATCTAACCAGGTAGTGATTGAGTACTGTTGTCAAGCAATGGTCCCGTATGTTAGTAGTTGACACAGGTCAAGGATGTTGCTTCCTCTACTGGCTGTCAGAATGACCATTGGAACTGATGAATTCCAGGAAGCATTGGGCCAGTGTATTGGTGCTTGAGTATCTTTCCCAGTTGATGGAGGGGTAGTTGAACTCTCCTAGAATGAGAGTGTTGGGTTGGATCTTGATAAATTCCAGGGTGTTGAAGAATGTGAATCCTGGGCACTTACGACTGCAGGCAATAAAAGTTTCAATAAAAGTCAAGTAGGCACAGTGTTGACAGATATTTAATAGTAAACACTTTTGCGGTTTAACTGACCACTTCTTCAGACTACAATAATTTAATGCCACAGTGTATTTAAATACTAGTAATTAACCAGTCACAGTGATTTAATTATAATCTCATTAAACATTAAATACATATACTCACATATTAAAATTACAGAATAAATATACATCATATCAATGTTTAAGTGGACGGCCTTTTAAAAATGGTTTTAAGGAGACTTTACTGTTTAAACCAGCAACATTATAAAAAGAAATTGGAATATTCTCACTATGATAGATGGGTTAAAGAATGTTGTAACCAATAAGCCAAATGTCTCCTTTAAGAATAACAAATCTTTGAAAAGATATCTTTGTTATAAAGGCAATTTAGATAAAATAATTATACATTCCGACAGACTAGGGAGTTATCCCTATAGAGGTTACCTAGCATGTAAACATATTTTTAGTGACAGACACTATATACATTAACAGTTAGACATCAACATTTAATTCAACTTTTATGCAGATTGTGCAACAAAAACCTGATTTATTTTAGCTTCTGCACAACCTGCCCTATGTTCTATATAGGCAAAACTAATCATATTCTAAAAGAAAGGGTAATGGAGCACCTCAGAGATATCAAAAATAGGAAGTTGGAAAATGCCCTAGCAAATCATGTCATGGAAAAGGGGAACCAACATAGTTTCAAAATTTTTGTTGTTGAAATTATATATGACAACATGAGGGGAGGGGATGCGAGAAACATCACAGAGACACATGAGCCAAAATGGATAATGTTTTTTAATGCAGATAAATTACCTGGTTTAAATAGTAAAGTCTCCTTAAAATCATTTTTAAAAGGTTGTCCACTTAAACATTGACTGTGTTGAGGAATGTGAATTGAGAGTCTAGGGACATGGATGTGGACCTATAGCAGGCTATGCCCAGGATTGCACTATTACCCAATGTCAGTTGTACCGGAAGTATCTCGGATGCATTATGCTGGGATACTACTCGGGATGTGTGTATATCAATTGTTAATATTGAGACACCATCGCCTTTGGAACTGTGGCCCATGAATTGGGGCTGACAGGTGTGGAATGAGTTATAGGCTAGTAGTGCATGGGGTGCTGTCTGCTGCTGTAAACCAGGTCTCCATTACAGCACAAATGTCAATGTTCTACATTTTGAAGAGTTCTTCGAGTGGCTGCATCTTGAGATGTAGATGTCTAGTGTTTAGCAGCATGACCCCCAGATTGCATATATGTATTGCTGTTATGGTGGTAATTTGTTTTTGAACACCGCCTAAAAACACACTATAGGAGTGGCAAGTCACTTAGCTAGTAGCTGAAAACCCAGTGGTGACAGATGCAGGCCATCTTTGGCAAGCCATCACAGTCTGTCAATCATGTCATCCCATGCAGACAGATACTGGATCCCATGAGAGTGACACCAGACACTTAAGCCAATTGTTGAAGTCAATTGTTTGTTGCTTGTGCTGTGGTATCATTCTGGGTGATAGTAGTATACTGCTCAGGGCTACTGTCATACCTGCCTGCCCACATAATCTGAGAACTCCACCATGTCTCTTTTCATATAGTCCATGGAGGTGAATCTCAGATCATTCACACACACATGAACAATGACAGAGTGATACTTGTAGTTGTTGTGGGTTGACCTGACTGGGTGTGTTATGTGTTGGAGTCTGGCACCTAATAGACAGCTGACTGTTACCTCCTCCATGTACAACCTAGTGAGTGGGACATATGTGTGGCTCACTGCTGAGTCACCTATGATTACTGTATCAGTCAAGGTGGTTAGCTTTTGGGGCTTAGGTTGAGGGGTCCACTGTGTAGGTGAGATATGTGTCCTGTGGATTGTGTGGTGTTGTGGTGGTTGAGTGGGTGTCTATCTTGATGGTCGCTGCTATTTGGGTAAATGTCTACTGAGTGCCTCTGTGAAGGTGGGTGTATGGTCATGGTTTGTATGTCAGAGCTGGTGTTCTGGAGGGGTATGTGTTACATGTGGTGTGTTGCAGGTGTTGACCCTTCTCCTCTTTACCAGTTAGTCCAGTCTTCACTAGATAGTGCATATCTTTCAATTCAGTGATATAGGGATATCTCTCACAAGTCTGAGTGTTGGGAGTTTAGAGGAGATGGTTGTCTGTGTGCATGAGGCAGTTGCAACAGTGCCTCAGAATTCCCAAGTACACTATGTTAATGGGCAAAAGCACAGAGAACTGCACTTTAATCATGCCAGGATGGGTGGTCATAACTACTAAGTACTGGAACAACTGTTTGTGTGGATGTGTGTTTGTGTGAGAATCATATACTGTGTGGGTTATACCATTTTGAGTTGTGTACCACCCTGTAAACTTCACATCACTCTACTTTACTAGGTCTGCTGATGTCATTCACCATAGAAGTATGTTGGGACTAGATGACATCATGTAAGCTCCATGGTAGGTGTGATAACTGGGTAGCACTATAGTAGAAATTACTAAATAAGTAGATGTTCTAATCTCAATACTGGTAACTGTGTGTGTGTGTGTGTGTGTGTGTGTGTGTGTGTGTGTGTGTGTGTGTGTGTGTGTGTGTGTGTGTGTGTGTGTGTGTGTGTGTGCGTGTGTGTGTGTGTCTTTGGGTGAAGATCATATCCTGTGGGCTGATGCCATTTTGATTTGTGTACCATCCACTCCTGTTTACCACCTCCCAATGGCATTACTTTATATAGCATGGTAACGACATCTGCCTTACATGCAGCATGTTAAACCATTGTGCAGGCCATACCAAGCCTCTGTACAGATGTCTATGGAATATCCAGATGTTTGCAACCTATATGTGGTCTGCATCCCTTAACAATGCCCATGTATGTGATATTGTTGCCAAATCAGCCACAGTGAGTGTAGTGACACACATGCCAGCATCAGGCATCATACTTGACTGAAACATCATGCTGATGCAATGTCTGCAAAGCTATTACTTGCCCAGGCTTGTAGGAGCAATACATGACTCCACATCCTGTTTCTGGTGGGTTATCTCACCATCCATGTAGGCATTCAGAATATTACATGTTGCAAGAGGTAGGGGTTATGTCCCATGCATATAATTTATGTGGGGGCATGTCATGTGTATGTAGTAGCACAGTACATCAAGGTGGACATGTAGGTTCACTAATCTGTCTATTGCCAACTGTGTTTATGTTACTGTGTGCACATCCTCTGTGTCAGTCCTTACTATGTGTATGCAAAGGAGATACAATTTTATCTGCCTGTTCCATCCAGTGAACCCAGGAATACATATCATAAACCTGTCATACACAGTATCATGAGTATCATGCATGCCCTCATTAACTGCATCAGGGTTGAGTGTATGGGAAAGAAATGGCAGGGTCAATAGGTGTTGACAGGTGAATCTGTTGCAGCTAATGTAATGGCTATGCTTGTGAGGGACCTGCTGACAGACCTGCAGTAACCTGTTCTGTATGTATGAGCCTGTGGTGCTACACAACACTGAGCTGACATGTCTGAAGGCTACCTGTCTGTGACAAGAGGTATATATGCAAAGTCACACTGTCTGACAACAGTACCCCTCACACACTGTTGCATGCATACCCACCTGTTACATGTACATATAAAGCTGTACCTTGCTTATGACATGGTCGGTGTATTCCCAGTCTGTCATGCTCCCTCTTGGGAATGTCTGCAGGGCCACAGCCTGCAGACACACAGACAACTGGAACACAAACAGAATACAGCATGTCATAATACATTCAGTCAGTGGTACTCACAGCAATAATGCATCCTGGCTAATAAAGTATATACACCTGTATGTGTACCCATAACAAATGCAAGCAGACAGCACCTTACATAGTATTACATAGCTACACTGTACTATATTCACCCTGTGCATCAGACGGATATTAGCATGTCCCTGCATCGATGGTATGGATTAAAGGTATGTGGCACAGGTATCATAATATGCACAGGGTGTGGTATGCATTTGCCAGAGGCCGAGGCTGGGCCATATGGTTGACATCATGCATGTGTGTTTGGAGGGGCATCCAATAGATGATATGTGCAAAGGTGCTGTGTGTGTCTGGAGGTGACCTGCCTGTGAAACAGATATGTGTGTTTATGTATGCACACAGTCACTCCATGTGGCTACCATACACCATACATTGCTGGGTGTCCAGTTCACTGTATTCGGCCATGGACACAAGTACTGGTCCTGCCAGGGGTATGGCTGGCACCACCAGGCCCAAGGCCAGATGCAGTACTGCTTCCTGATGGTGACTGCTGTCTGCTGGATCCATTCCTCTGATGGGACCAGACAGGTCCATGTGCCCATGGCCTGCTTCGGTGTGATGTGCACAGCAACCCCCCTTTGGTAGTGCTGGTGTCACTGCCACTATGGGAGTGTGAAGGTGCATGGCCCCGTAGACTCTCAGCTGTTGTTGGTGCTGACCTACCTCCATGTGTCTGATGCCCATCTCCCACCACATGCTCTAGCATAGACATGCGATGGTCAAGGATTGCCAAGGTCTCACTCCACTGTCTGTTCATGACCTCAGTATTTTGATGTGTGGCCTCAACAATGTCATGTATGATGCCAGGTAAATCATAAAGAATTGCATCCACCACCCTTAGAATTTGTCTGTTGTGGTGTTCACTACGTGACTGTGCATCCATGACAGCCCAAAACATGCGTCTGGTGACTCCTGCTGTGGCATTTGCAATAGCAGCTTGATGAGCAGCAGTCCTCCTGTGAGCACCCCTGTCCTTCCACCTGTGTGGGACCTCTCCTGCACTCTGGCTATTGACAATGTCTACAGTCACAACTGCCATAGTCACCACACTAGCCTGTTCAATGCCACCACCTGCCAACTTTTCATCATCTGTGGCCACTGGTGATGGGGTATGTGTGGGCGTTGTCACTGTGTGCGGGGTTGGTGTGGACAAGAGTGGGATGCCAACCAATAGCACAGATTCAGCCCATGACAACCGCACCTGTACCACACTATTCCTAACATTATTGTCAGAGTCTGCAGAGATAATGACATCAGTTTCCAAGTGGGAGGGACCCTGAACCCCATCGCTATCTGTGAGAGGAAGGCAACATATGTACAGTAATACCTGCACTTTGAGGTTGACTAGTACACACACACACACACACACACACACACACACACACACACACACACACACACACACACACACACTCACACACTTACAGGTGAGTGGCACAAATCTGTTACACAGACCACACATTACCTAAATGGTGACATGTATGACCATACCTCTCAAGTGTACCTTATTTCAAGGAACGTTCCTCATTTGGAGTTTGTAAAAGTTCATGGTCCTCGAAGTTCCACATTGAAAAGGACTGTCACACATTCAATGTTACCAATATTTTAACTGATATCTATGGTAAATAGAAATGAATCATATTATTTCATTAAAGACCTATTCTATAAACAAAAATATCACGTTAGCCATCCAGTGAGCTTCCTAGTTGAAGTTGTTAGTTATCCATCAATACGTGTTTCATATTTTGCCCATTTGTTCCACATTATAAGAGGTAGTGTTCCTCATTTTGGAGATGTACAGTTGAGAGCTATGTGTATGACACACAGGCCTCAACACCATGCATTGCAGCCAGTTTTACTACATGTAGCTAACAATATAAAGCTCTGAGATATGTGATTAGTGTTAGTAGGTGATGACACTTTCCCAGCACTAACTGCACCCATGTACACATCATTGCTTTCCCCTGTACAACACAGTGGCAAGTACTAGAGAACATACCTCACAATTGTACAGATCCTTGTAAGATGTGTAGATGTCTGTCTCATATGTTTGCTCTGTTTCTCATAACCCCTGTGTTTCTATGATACATAATTGGGATGATCTGAGGAGTGACATCACTGATTAATAGCATACATTTGAGTGTCAGACCTCAAAACCAGCAGTAAATGTATGGTCACACAATTCCTATTATACCACCAACCTTCTAAGCTTACATTGGATATAATAAGTGTACACAGCCCTGTTAACATGTCATGTTCTTGTAATATGTAAGATGAGACCGCAACAATGCATTTAAATATGTTACCCACCTTTCATGTGACATATGACCTGCGCAATGCAATTGATAAATAAACAAATGTGTTACATGTAAAATATAATGATTGCAATATGTACAATATGGTGGTTGCATAACTGTGCACACCCTTAAAATGATACTTTGTTAAAGCACCTTGTAAATGACTTACAACATTCCCTCTTCTTGTGAAGGTGTCTATCAGCATGGCACATCTTGACTTGGCATTATTTGGCCACTCTTCCATGCAAAGGTCACCCAATTCTGTCAGATTGCAAGGGCAGCTCATGTGCACAGCCCTCATCAGGCCACACTGGGGGTTTTCTATCTGCTGTAAGTCTAGGCACTGGCTGGGCCAATCCATAGCCATGAGTGTGTTCCGGTGGAGTCATTCTTTGGATGTATGCTTTGGGTCTTTGTCATGTTGAAGGCTGACACCCCTCCACATCCTCAGCATTCTTGCAGACACCTGATGGATTTGGGTCAAATGTGGGTGCTATTTGGAACTGTTCAGAATTCCCACCATCATGACTACAAGCCCGGTTATGGCTTTGGGAACAGCATCTCCACAGCAGGGCACTGCCACCAGCATGATTCACCATGGGCATGTTGGTCTTCAGGTTAAGAGAGGTGTTGCTTGTGCACCACACATACCTTTTGGTATTGTAGTTGTGAGGTCGATCCTAAGTCTTATTACACCATAACACATTTTCACACAATCCTTTGAGTGACTTGATGTGCTGTATTGCAAATTGTATCCACTCCTGGATGTTTTTGGTGTGGGGAAATGCCTCCATCTTCTGACCCTACTCCAGAGACCAGATGTATGCAGAATACTGGAGTGTTCTCACATGTAGGACACAACACCCGTACTTGCAAGAGATTCCTGCAACTACCTCACTATTGCTGTATGTTTCCTGTCAGCCTCCCTGACCAGGTTTTGACGTCTTGCCATCATTTTTTGGTGGGATGTCAGGTTCTTTTCAACAGCACTGTTGTCCCATATTCAATCCACCTTTTGACAACTGTCTCCACTGTGTTCCATGGTGTATGCAATGCTGTAGCAATGTTGGTTTACCCTACTCTTGACTGATTCCTTTCAAATATGAGATCCCTTTGCTGTGTTGTAAGCTGTCTGCAAGCCATGGCTGTTGCTGTTGCAGGCAACTGAGCAAATGTCATGAATATTCTACTTGGACAGCAGACTGTTATTTGGTGTTACTCAGAGTGCCTTTACTTGATGGCAGGTGTGTAGCCAAGCAGACTGAATGCTGTCAGTAAATTGCAAGCTGCTGAAATAAAATATTATTTGAAGGGTGTGCACACATATTCATCCAGCTTATTGTAAGGTTTGTATACTTCATATTTGGTGCCCAACAGATTGATTGGTTTTACAAGTGAATTGTTCATGTTATAGGTCACATTACAGGTTGGAAAAGGTGTGGACTGACATGTGGTCTAAGCATGTGTCTGCGTGTGTGTGTGTATATATATATATATATATATATATATATATATATATATATATATATATATATATATATATATATATATATATATATATATATATGTATATATATATATATATATATATATATATATATATATATATGTCTACTTCATAAGATCGACAGACCATTTGATCGGCATTCATTTGGTCAACAGCTCATTTGGTTGACAACCAGTATTCAAGGCACTTAACAGGTTGCCCCCTCCCCAATGTTGTGTGACCCTGGGTTGATATATATATATATATATATATATATATATATATATATAGTTGGGGGTGTGGGGGCAAAGCCCCCACCTATTTTCATTTAAAATATGTAGTTTTTATTGTATTTTCATGTTTTAAACAGAAATAGGTAGGGGGGGTTCACCCCCCACCCCCAACTATATATATCAACTCCAGGGTCACACAACATTGGGGAGGGGGCAATTCCCAGGATTTTGCCTTGAATACTGGTTGTCGACCAAATGAGCTGTCAACCAAATGAATGTCGATCAAATGGTTTGTCAATCTTATGAAGTAGACTCATATATATATATATATATATATATATATATATATATATATATATATATATGTATATATATATATATATATATATATACATATATATATATTTATATATATTTACATATATATATATATATATATACATTTATATATACATAAATATATACATACATATATATATGTATATATATATATATATATATATCACAAACACCTGGCATCTTAACAGGGGTGTGTACACTGTTTATATCCACTGTATGAGAGTAATGTTTCACACATGTCCCTACCTTAGGCAGTTTGTCCCCCATTTTGTTGGTCTCTGTCCAGAAGTCTTGCACTGACAGGTTGTGAGGTATGCTACAGGGATGTTACAGTCTCTCCAGATAGGCCCCTGTTGTGACCACTGTGATGCAATGCAGTTAACCCCACCACACGTGAACATGCACGTAAAGCAATATGGCTGAGTGACAGTTGTGTGCATGGCACATTGCATGGCCTTCACATGCCTGGGGTATTGGCAAACCACAACAGAACAATTCCATACTCACCAGCTTCAGGCTGCCATCCCACATGCAGACCAAAGGGACCTAGGTAGTTGTGGGAGAGAAGTATTGTCAGCAGACTCACATGTGGCATTGGTACAGGATGGATGCAGCATGTCTGGACATCTACAGTACAACCCCCAATACTACACAATTTGCTGTCCTTGACCATAGATGTGCACTTCTGTGCATTAGAAAACCCCATCTACAACTGCAATCTGACCTGACACATGCATGCAAATACTCTACAAATACAAGTATTTCTGCTACACTAGTCTAGTAATCTCGAGTGGGGCCTTACCTGCATGTTCCTCATCCATTGTCTGGTTGCCACCCACCTCCAGCATGTGGGGGGTCTGTACCCTGATGTTGTAGTGGGATGGGTGCCCCAAGGTTGCCGCGGAGCTCCTAGGTGGGTGTCAGTGGTGGCTGACTGACTGTGCCCCCACCTGTGGCTGTGCGGTCCTGGCCACTGCAGCAGCCCTTTGCCAGGCATGGCATATGAGGTCATTTGCACGATGCCAGACCTGCTCATATGTATGTGCATGCAGGCCAACATCATTTATACTGTGGACAAGGTTGTCCCACAGGTCGGTCCTCTCCTGCAGATGTTGCTGGCTCCAGCTAAACATTATGGCATGGTTCTGTAGTATGGCTTCTATGATTATATTTGTCTCAGCTGCTGAGAAAGTTTACCTTTGCTGATGCGACATTACACCTGTAGGACATAAAAAGGGAAATACATCACATGACCTCATACATTTGCAACAGTATGTACAGAACCTGCACATCTACATTGAATACCAGTAGCCACCACTCACAACCACACCATACCCCTGTAATCTATCAGCATTGTATCTGCTTGCATTGCACTCCTGGTCCTGATGTGTCATGATGTGTCATATTCCCCCCAATGAGAGCTAGTTAATTTCATAATGCTCTATTCCTCATTCATGTCTGTGTAGAGGGATGACATTGGCCATCTTCCATGCAGATGGAGTATGGATGGTGTTGAGGCTTCATGTGACTACAGTGTGTAATGGAGCTGGAAGCACATGCCTGAGTTCATGTAGGATGCAGACATGGATGTTATCAAGTCCCATGGATACTCACATTTGGTGCCTTTCAGTAGGCAATATGTACATGCTCACTAGTGATGAGGGAAGGAGTATGGGTGCTGTGCATATCCACCTATAGTGATGCTGAGCCAGGGGTGATTTTTGCCCTAAACCTATCTGCAGCAGGTTGGCTATAACTATGTTGTGTGTGTCTGAATGACCTCCATTACAGGGCCTTTCAGCAGCAAGTGAAAGCGCTCATCACATTCTCTCAATAAAAGAATAATTTTATCGTGGTGGCTTGCCTCTTATATATTTCATCTTGGACGTCAGTTTGCTTAATTTTGGAGGTAACCTTTGGGAGACAGAACTACTTTTTCTACTAATTGTTGTGTTTTTGGCTGTTACTTCTGTCTCCACATGATAGAAGGTCCATCCTTAGAATTAGATTACGTTCCAGAGGAATCTAATTCAAACAAAAGATGGAACAATTTTTATGGAAAAAGAAACAACCTGCTACTGAATATGGAACTTTCGGTTACAGCTGGTAATAATGATACAGGTAATGGGAATGCCTTATCAGAATTTAATGTTACATTCAAGGAACTGGAACACAATTTATATAAGTTATCTCGCTTAATATGGCAACACATGCACCTTGAAGCATGCTTGCACTTCAAGGTTATTCCACGGGGTATGAGGGTTTTGTGTATGCCCTCTTATGGCAATAGCCATCCAGAACTACTCAAACGCTGGCAAAAAATGAATCTTGATTTGAGTTATAATTAGATCAAGCTTCTCATAGAGTATTTCTCACCGATAGAAAATGAATTATCAGTTAAAGTGGAAACTCAGCATAAAGAGCTTTCCGACAGGTTTAAAGGGGAAATATTCGTGAACAGGCTAGAAACACTCTTTCATCAAGTTGATGCCTATAGCAATAGACTTCAGCAAACGAAGCTTCGTAAGCTTCAGAGAGACCATCGAGACTTTACAAGTGGACAAGTATTCATATGGCCTAAAAACATAAGAAATCAAGAAATGCAAATAGCTGAATCCTCTTCTCATAATATGATAGAAAATGATTCCTTGACAGCCCCAGCAGACATTTCCCCTTTAATTAATGTCTCCACACAGAATAGCGTTATGTCATCATCGTCTGGGATTGTGCGACTGTTGACGTCTGAAATTTTGGATACTCCACCACCGAATCAACTGGCGTTTGTACAGCACCATGTACTGGGAGCGAAACCAAAGTTACAACAGAGTAACATGGATTCTTTTTTACCTTTACCAACGCGACTTCGCAGAAATTCGAGAGGAAGATCAGAGAGTCGAGGAAGAGGCAAAAAAAAGCTATCGGGAGAACCTTACAGCAGGAAAGGCCGGAAGAGGGACTAAACAATTTGTTTTTTAATTTATCAAGACTATCACTTTCAGATATGGACTACCTGATTTTAAATAGGGGATTATCCTTTATTCCAGCACAGGTTAGCAATATTTCTGATATGCTTATTGACTTGAGAATGTTTGCACGAAATGTTGCTTTAAAGTTACATTTTAGCAAAAGTCAGTTACCAACTAAGAATGTTATTGAACTAATTAGTTATAAAAGGAAAAGTTTATTTACACCAGTATTGCACCCATATATTGAATGTTTTGTTAAAGCTTGTGAAAATGACTTTTATAATCATTTTGCTGATCTTGAAAAAAGGAAGTCTTCGTTGTATTTTAATACAAGTAAGGATGAATGGGCATCAATAAATGCATTGACGAGGAATCCAGAGATTATTGTTAGACCAGCAGATAAGGGTGGCGGGTTAGTTATAATGAATAGTACTGATTATATCAGCTCTATGAATGTATTATTAGATGACAATGCCACCTACAAACTCATTGATTTGGTAACAGTTGAGAAAATGATTTATGAAGTGCATCATGAGCTTTATGATTTAATGATGTGCAGACAGATAGACCATGATTTTTATCTCTTCCTGCTAATTGAACATCCTGTTATACCTTACATTAAAGGGCTTCCGAAGATGCACAAGGGTTTGATTCCACCACCGCTCCACCCTATAGTTGTAGGGAATGGATGGGTCACTGAAAATATCTCCATCTTTATTGAAAAGAAATTAAGACCACTTATATCCAACATTCCCACTGTGCTTAGAGATTCTTATCAGCTTTTGGAAGATTTTAGGAATTTGGATAATGTGATATCAAGCTCTAGCTTGCTAGTCACAATGGATGTAAAAAATCTATTCACTGCCATCCCCAATTTTTATGGTCTTGAAGCTATCAGAAATTTGTTGAATCAAAGTCAAAAATTTAGTTGTAATGAACAGATTTTACTTAATGCTTTATTGGAATTAGTATTAACTAACAATGTACTGATGTTTAATGGTCATTTTTACATACAACAGTGGGGGGTTGCCATGGGCACCCCCTGCGCTAATACTTATGCAAACCTTATAGTTTATAGTTGGGAAGTTTCATCTCTGTTTACCCATACAGGTTTTAAAAAAGTCTCCCTATATAGGAGATTTGTTGATTACATCCTACTGGTTTGGGATGGTACTGTGGATGAATTAATGAGTTTTGTGTCTGAGTTAGAAGATACAACGGAATTTCTAAAGTTTACTGTTGAATACTCCCAATTTAGTGTAAATTTTTTAGATCTCACTATTAAAAAAGATGGAATTGGAGGGCTGACAACCTCACTTTATAGAAAGCCTAGCAGGAAGAATACATTGTTGCACTATGATAGCATGCATCCCAAATTTATGTTCAGTAATATAGTGAAAGGGCAATTTTTGAGGATTAATAAACTTTGTCAGGACTCTGATGAATGGACAAATTAATTTAATAAACTAGAGAGACTATTTTTGGATAGGGGATATAATGCTGACATGGTACATAGGATTAAAGATTCTTTCTTGCCCTTATGCAAACCTGAGATATCAGATAGTTCTCTGAGGACAGGATATATAGGTTATAGACCCCATAAACAAAGTTACACCAAGCCTGATGCTTCCTCATTTTATTATTTAACTAGTTTCACTAGTGATAATAAATACATAGTAAACATAATAATGAAAAACTGGCATATTTTGACAACTGATGTAGAGATTAAGCATATAGTAGGAGCAAAACCTATATTCACTTACAAAAATATGAAAAATTTGAAAAGGATTTTATGTATTGAACGCCAGACAGTACAATTTAATAGTAACATCTTAAATAGGAAGGTTATTGGAACACATGCTTGTGGGAGATGTAATACGTGTCCTTGGATATTGAAATGCTCCAATTTTGAACATCCAGAAACAGGTCTCAAGTTTGAACCTAGGTTTTCAGCGACACGTAATGACACTAATATAATATATTTGGCCGATTGTGAGTCATGCCCAGCTTTTTATATAGGCATGACCACTAGACGCCTAAGAGATAGAATACAGGAGCATCTCTATGATATTAGAAAATGGATTTGAAAAATGCCCTAGCCAAACACTTTTTAGAATTTCCTGAACATAAGTTCCATTTTAGAATATTGCAAAAAAGAACTCATAGTATAAGGAGGGGTGATAACTTTAATAGTTTAGAAAACTTAGAGCTCAATTAGGTATTGAGATTTAAAGCTCAATATCCTCCGGGGCTTAATTCTTACATCAGTATTAGGTCAGTCCTGAAGAAACGGAAATTTAAACATAATATCAAGTAATTTATCTTGACTGTGACATACATATACATGTATTTTCATTTTTTCATGATCCATGGTTTAATTCATTTTATGAATTTATGTCATTTTGGCTTCACCTATACATTTGCATATACATCTATATGTTTTACTTTCTATACCTACAAGGTTTGTTTGTACTATAGTGACATCTGCTTTTATACAACTTTTATCCATAAATTCACATGTGTTTTTCACTTTATGTTTCTATATATATATATTCATATACATTCATATATTATACAGTTTTTTTAGTTGATTGTTTTATCAGCTTTTGATATAATGAATGATATATTTTTGACAAAATGATATCTCTAAGCTTTTATGTGTTTTATGATTTATGCATATCGATCTATTTTGAAGTTTACATTTTTATTAGAAATGCACCTTAAGGGATTTAAGCACTTTATATTAATGTTAAATTTTTATGGAATATATTCAGTTGATATTTAATTCTTTTTATGTTTGTAGTTAACTATTTTACTTGACTTTAATCTAATTGATCATAATTGCTTAATTAATTGATTGATTGTTTAGTATACAAATTATCTAATTGAAGATCACTATAAAAGGCTTTGGTGAATTTTATGTATTAGATCTGAAGAAGCGTGCCTTTCAGCAGCATCACATTCTCTCAATAAAAGAATAATTTTATCGTGGTGGCTTGCCTCTTATATATTTCACCATTACAGGGCTGGTTGGTTTGTTGCCTCTGAGATTGCAGAATATGTGAAGATGGCCTTGTGATTGACCTTGGTGGATTTGTACAATTTGTACTCATAGTTAGCCTTACAGTACTCCACCTGTGACCTTATATGCTTGATCAGACAAAGGCTGACTTGATGCCAAGCTGATGTCTGTTCCTACTTTGCTCTGTACAGACAATATATGGACCAAGTCTGTTGTTTGTGTATTGCTGCTGTCCACAAAGGGGATTACTCTACTTTGGTGGAGGCAGGTTTTACAAGTAACTTATTGCTGAGTCCATACAGCTATGTTGGTATTCATATAGATGTTTATAGTAGGCGTGAACACACAGTCATAACACAGTTGGACACCACTCCAATTTCAAACAGATAGTCATGCTTATTGTAGTACCCCTGGCTGTGTCAGAGCAATACAACAACCAGTAGCTGTATAAATGTTACTCTATTAACAAGTAACCACAAGGAGTGCTTTCTTCCCCTAAAGTTACAAGGGACGTCCTCAGAATTGAGGAAGTCCCTTGTAACTTTATGGGTAGAAAGTGCGCAATGTGGCTACTTGTTAATAAAGCTGCTTGTTTTCCTTCATTGTGGTTGCTCTGGTTCTATAATAAATGTCACTCTGTTGTATGCACAGTAACTAAGATTACACACATGTACAACATGTACAGCTTATTTAACTGACATTTTGCATCCTATATCTGTTGTTATGAGGTGGCCAGATACACCTACTCACACCGACATGTGCACAGGTAATACCCGATATAGATTTTTGTTCTATGTCAGTATGGCACACTGTATTCACACTCATGCTGCCCAGTCATCCCTCTCAACCCATTAGGAAGCCACAACACATTTGAGTCATTCAATAGCACAGTAGCCTTTGCATTGACAGACAATACCCTGGAGGATGTCCAACACTCATATGGCAGGAAGAGAGGACAAAGGCTAGGAGTGTGGTAGTGAGGGTAAGAACTTATAATGTTGGCAGCATGACTGGTATAGGGACAGAGCTAGCTGATATGATGGCTAGAGGAAGGTGAATATATTGTGTGTGCAAGAGACCAGATGGAAGGGGAGTACGGGAAGGGCAGGTCACAATTGTGCTATCGGGGTGTGGATGGGAGGGGAAAGGGGGTAGAGGTTATCCTGAATGAACTGTATGCCAAGGGTGTTTTTGGAGGATGACATGAGTTTCTGATAGAGTGATGTTTATGAATATGGAAATTGATGGTGTAATGATGAATGTTGTTAGTGCATATGCTACACAACTTGCTTGTGCAATGGATGAGAAAGAGAAATGTGAAGTCAGTTGGATGACATGGTGATGACTGTACGCAAGGGTGAGAGAGTGGTGATTCCACCTCAGGATTCCCAGTACACTGTGAACTGGGCCAGTATATGTTGGTGTAGTGTGTGACTGGTAATCAGGATATGTTTGTTCAGACAGTCGTTCTACTGTGAAGTTAATTTTGGGTACTGGTATGTTGCTGTGACTGTGGTAAAAAATGTTTTTGGGTGGATATTTTTGCACCATGCTCTGCTTTTCACTACAGTTCCATCCCTTTAGTGCATGCTGTATTTGAATATACACAGGTAATTGCCCAGAGGTGAAGTGGGGGAGTGTCATGTTGGTCTTACTGCACTTCATAAGGTGCTGGGTAACATGTTTGGCAGCTGTCAGGGGATTTCAATTCTTTTACATCACTGCAGTCATACCATATGCATGGCTCATATGTTTGATCTGTTCCCCAGGCAGTTGTTGTCCTTAGCTAACCAGTAGGATACTCTGGGGAATGCAGTCAGTAAATGCTAATATCCATTGGTGTTACTGACTTCATATCCCTCAGAAAAGATATGTTACAACAAAGCTGGTAACACCAGCAACTGTCTACATTTATAACAGCAATATGAGCAATATACCCTTGTGTTTGGGCCTCTGTCCCCCAATTATGTCAGGCTTTGTCCAGGTGTCATGCACTAAGAGGTTCAGAGGTATGTAGTATCATTATTTATTGCATTCATTCCTGCTACCTTCCCAGTGATGTCATAGACCTCCAGACATGTAACAAGGAAGCGGCCATAGATATGTGTCCTGTGCCTATACATTCTGTGGGAAACTGTACATTTGAGTGGTCTGTGTATGTCTGCTCATTGGTAAAAGACTGTCAGAATTGTGTAGCAGTGTAGTGTGTACATGTTATTTGGGCTGTGTAGGGAGGGAGTACATGTGAGTGTCATGGGCCCTTTCTATCTGACTGTGCATGCTGGTTTCTGGTTCCCTATCACTTGTATATATTTGTACATGCAGACTGTGACATGTCCCATAACACCTCAAGATTCCCACTACACTGTGACTTGGGGCTGTATAGGTAGGGGTAATGTGTGAGTAGCAAACAGGATTTTGCTGCTCACACATTCATTATACTGCAGTGTTCAGTTTGCTTACTGGTATGTCACTGTGACTGTGGTGCAGTTGTTTGGGATATACACTTTCACACCAGTGTCTGTTTTACATTATTGTTACATCCCTTTAGTGCCTGCTATATTTGCTAATACATGTGTACAGAACCAGAGCTGGACATGGGTAGTGTTATGTCGGTCTGATTGTAATTTGGACATTGTTTGGTAGCTCAGTGTAGTTTCCCTAATGTGTTATGTCCACATATTCGTAGGATGTCCAGTTGTCTGGCCGATATCTTTGGTCTGGTCCCTATAACTGTTGTGCATTCCTGACACATCAGTGAGATGATGTGGGGATTGAGGTCACTAACCAATGAGAAGCAATTGAGTCCTGGAATTGTGATATTTCAGTCAATATGTTAGGACATACAGTGTTACTACATCAACTTTCTCAGCTTATATATTCACGTATTTTGGATATGTCCCTATTTTTAGGCCTTTGTCCCCCACTTTGTCAGGCTTGGTCCGGATGCATTGCACTAAGGGGTTCTGAGCATACCTTTCCACTGCCAGGATTTTCACAGAATGTCTGGATGTTTGGCCCATACTTTTGTTCAGTTCCACAATTTATTTTTTATTTGTCTGGTAAATCACTGTTATGATCAAAGGATTTATGTCAGTAAATAATGACATAACATTTCCGTTTCCATCCTCATATCCTTCAGCAATTGTCTCCTGAAATGCACCCTGTTGCTGTAGCAAATGTCTTCATTTGTAACAGCAATATTTGAAATATGTCCCTATATGTGCCCCCCCCCCCCTTTACAGCCTCTGTACATGTTTTTTTGCACTAACAGGTTGAGACAGATGATTCTGAGGTATAACTACACTGCATGTTATATACATACATATATCATATATATATATATATATATATATATATATATATATATATATATATATATATATATATACACACACACACACACACTTATATAGATATATTCCTTCCTTTATATTTTTATATATGTATACCTGTATTATGACTCTTCTTTTTCATATATATGTTTCATCAGACACACACACACACACACACACACACACACACACACACACACACACACACACACACACACACACACACACACACACACACACACACACACACACACACACACACATATACGTGTGTGTGTGTGTGTGTGTGTGTGTGTGTGTGTGTGTGTGTGTGTGTGTGTATTTCTATATACAACACATGAATGATTCCACAAAGCTTTTTCTCTAATACTTCTATTGCATGATATGTTTGAAAAAGCAACAGTAACTCCTACAGGTTAGATGGTGTAGTAGTACATTTCTTTAAATGTAGTTTTCAGGGTCATAGGTTTGACACTTGGGATTGTTGTTTTTTTTTTTCATTAATGTTAAATGAGCAGAATGCATGATATATTTGTTAAAGCATTTTTGACTCTCACAGCTTAGATGGGATAGTCGTATTTTGCTGTGATTGTAGAGGACAGCATCCCAGGTTTGAGACTTTGCAGGGTTGACTATTTTATTGCTGGGCAGAACAAGGTTTGATGGATACAGAGTGATTATGGCATGTTTAAGCATATTATGCTTATAATTTTATATTATAAAATGATATTTATATACACATTATAATTTTACATTTACCTTCCATGACATCCCCCTATGTGCTTTCATTAAATTATATTCTTGTGTGACTATACTGTATGGGGCACTTGTGTTTATATGGGGATTTCACATCTTTTCTACACTGACATCTCACTTTTGGAACTGCTACACTACCCTGGTTGACAAAAAAAGTTACTACATAATAAGTTGCCTGTCATGGTTCTTGAACCATGAACACTGACTCTAACCACTACACTATCCCAGCTTGGAAATTTCACCTGTCTGTTTTCATTTAGCTCCTATGGGATGTGTAAGCTATGCTAAGCAGACAGCCATAACGTGCACACCCACTTAGCTACACTTAAACATTGCTTAGGCTAATAAAAAAAATATATATATTATTATTATATTATTATGTTATATGGGTGTGTATTGTGTTGTTCTGACAACTACTTGGGACTGCAGTCATGTAATACTGGCATTCATTTGGCTTTCAGGCTTCTATCCTTCAGGGACTCCTGCTAGCACTTATCCTGTTATCTATCAACTTTCTAAGTGTGTGAGTGCAATTTTTCAGACGTGTCCCTAATGCAGTATTTATTTCTCCCATCATTTGTGCCTTTGTTAACATGCACTGCTGTAAGGGAATACTGGCATACATTTGCTTTCAGACGTCTACCCTTACATAAGTCATGTTAATGCATGACCTGTTCTCTATCAACTTTCTGTGTTTGTGGGGCTATATTTGTGTTTTTTTCACTTTTAGGGGATTTATCCCCTGTTATGTGTGCATTTGCACACATTTCTTGCTTTAGCAGGTTGCAAAAGAATCATATGGCACTTTACCAATGCAGAGGGGATGTGTCACAGAACCTGTCACACAATCCCTGCATTGCTTTCTTGTTGCCAATTTTTATTTCAGTGTCTGTGGAAACTGAAATAATAATTTTTTTCATTTCAGTGCCCACGGACACTGAAATACTGGCATACTATTAGAGCAAAGGTATAATATTATGCCAGTTCTGCTTAGAAAGTGCCGTATGGCACTTTCTGAGAGCAGGGGGCATATTTAGTGTCCGTGCACTAATTGGACATACCCCCTGCACTTGCTCATGGTTCATGTCCATATAGGAAATACAGTAGCGTGCCTTCATGAATATTCAAGGCGCACTGCTGTTCTAAATGGACACGAACCACTCCGTGCAAGAATAGTCTTTTTCTTACATGGAGATGTTGAATCTGGAGGAATGTCTAAAAACAGTATAAATAGTAAATATGTACAAATAAGTAAAGCACCTACTCTTTTTGATAAATGCCAGAATCGTTTACGTCTACCTGTGCTAACACTACCACAGGTAACTGGGGCCTCAGTTTAACATCTCATCTGAAGCAGTGCAGCATCCTCTTACGCTCTACTGCAGTGTTAGTCCTGAAAAATTAAACTATCTTCCTGGTGTCAGTATGCAACCCAGAGCCTTTTGTACCACAACTGAGCATGCTACCTGTTCAGTTACTGAAACTGGAACTAAAGTATTCAGTGGTACAGAGTCCACACTTCTCCGATAATGCTTTTTAAAGTATAAACCCCAGCTCCTTACTTGTCTGGTAATGCTCTTTGAAGTATTTCCCTAGGCTCCACCCTTCTTTAGTAATGGTCTTTAGAGTCACCCCCCTCATTTTGTTCCTCTAACATTGTAAAGCAATCTTTCCCCAGCCGAATAATACTTGCTACAAAACAAGGAAGGTTCACCAAATTGTCCTCATTTGTGTACAGCTCCTCCCATGAGCTACATTTCTAAATCTTCTGAAACTCTGAGACTAGCAAGCCATCTACATATTCCCCACTGATCATCTTAATCTTAGAGAATAGTTTTTCTCTGTTGGTTACCAGAGTTTACATATTTCCCATCAATTACACTCTGTTTTCTATAAGCTATCTCAGGTCATGTGGTCATATATAAGTATAGAAGAGCTGAATATTCCCCAGGCTTTATCTATCTATCTATCTATCTATCTATCTATCTATCTATCTATCTATCTATCTAGAGATGCTGAGTGAAGAACATGTGTGCTGTGTCTTCTAGTGTTTTGCAATGTGGACTGTGGGGATATTTTAACAAGTTGCTTTGTTGTACCACACTGTATTAGCACACTGTTATTTGGAACTTTCTTCAGAGACCAAGACTGAAAAGAGATCCCTGTCCAGTCAGACTTTCCTAGTAAACAAATATTAATAAATACGTAAATAAATAATAAAACATAAATATGTGTTTAGGCAGGCTAAGGCAATCTATTAATTAGTTTACCAAGGAACTTTATCCATAATGCTGAGGTAAAATGAAATAGCCTAGAGGGCTAGAATGAGAAAGTTTGTTCTTCAGCTCAGAGTTTGAGAGCCCATTCATGGCTAACTTAGTAAATTATACTTGAGAGAAACATCTGGTGTTTACAGCTGTGATTTTAGCTAAATGCAGTCTTGTAGCCTGGGCCTTTCTTGTAAGAGAATATACACTTGAAAAGGTTGTGAGTGCCTGTAACACTTAGTGCTGGAATGATACAAAGGTACTGTTTTGTTTTTGTTTTGACTTAAGTGAGATATTATTTGATTTTTCCTGTGACTTTAAGAAAGATACATCTTGTTGGATGTCCTGCCTCTGGTATCTCCTTGGGCCTTACATCTGCTTTGCATTTATGGATGTTAGTGTTGATATTACTTCTGTTGTTATGTACCTACTAATCCCCTAAAGCATTATATGTTTTATGTTCCTGTCATGTTTTTTTCTGGTGATTCCGACCATGTAGGAGTTGATGGAAAAATATATGGAGTGGTAGGAGATGAATGGCCATGTCTAGTGGAACTACAGCTATAACTGGTTATGCAGGTCAAAGTAAATGCTGTACGTATCTGAAAGAAACTAACTTGGAAGGATAACATAGAGTCCTATTTTATAGATTTTGAGTACTATGCCACCATGGGGAACTGGGGGCAGATTAGACTGGACAAAATCTTCCTCTTTCTAGCTGATGGAAGAGGCAGTAACCTTATATTTGGTTATGGAGGATGACTACTTAGACTATGATACACATAAGAAAGAGCTTTTGGCCATGGGCCAGGGCTGGTTTACACTCTGAAGTACAAATAATCAAACTTTTTAACAATTTTAACATAAACTTTTAATAGGAATTCAATACCGATAAACCAGTAAGGGCACATATGCATTATTTAAATCATAGTATAAAGCTTTGGGTAGAACCTGATAGCAACACCAAAGTGTAGGTGTTAAAATCTTTAGCAGTGGAAGAGTTTAAAAGAGCTTTAGGAAGCAATATAGGAAAATTGGTACTGCAAAGTGACCCCAAGATCTCTGATAAGCTTGTATCTTTAGTACAACACCCATTAGGTAATGACACAATTTTTATTACTGATTGTGTGCTTTTAAGTGTAAAACTGCAGTAAGACATACATTAATGCCTATGAACAAAAAAGCAGTAAATAATAAAGAATGAGAAAAATATTACTAGCAGAAATGAGAAAACTGAAATGCATGCTTTCAATAAAACTATTCCTATACAGCATGGCAAGATTATAGCTCAGATAGCTGATTCTATTATAAAATTATGTAACAACGTAGACAATGAATTTCTCAGTATTTTTACAAGGAATGGAGGCTAATCTTTACTCTGCTTTGGAAGTATGATTATTTATTCAAAGTTCTGCTGGTGTATAAGCATAAACAACCCCAAAGTAGAAGTAAAGTGCAGGCATTGTGTTAGCAAAGAGTTTCCCCTTTCACCTGAAGAAATTCAGAGTCCTACGAAATTTTTGACATCTAGTGAATGTAACACCCAGTTTAACTAATGATATAATACAAGGAAATGATTTTCCCAGTTTAAAGTACTATGTAAACTGTAGATGGATATATAATCTATAGACACATAGTGGTAACCTGATACATTTTCTCAAGAGACAGAACAGCAACTTAATGCACACATTCAGTATAAGTATGTGTGAAAGTAGTGACATTCATATAGAAATACATAAACTGGAGAAGGGAGCTGGCCAAGAAGCTATAGAGGGCTAGAATTTTGTTATGGTTAGCTAGCAAAAATGATCTCATCTATTATCTGAAACATGCCCCAGTGAGAGAGCAGCACAAATCCAAAACTGCAAGAGATTTCGAAATAGAAACTGAAGTTGAACTGACAGAACCCTGAAATAAGAACCAGTACAATATATTAGTCTGTAATGAGACCTGCATAATGCATTGGCATAGAAACTGAAACAAGAAAGAAGTACTCAAGGACACCTACATGAGACTTTCAGTAGAAAATGAATACTAAAAGTGAGCTAAGCAGGAAAATGTAGAGTTCTCAGCCTGTGCCTGCTACTACCAAGCATAAAATTCAGATAAGGTAGCCTGTCAGTAAAAAGGTATTTGTAAGCTAAAGAAGAAGAAAAACAGGAAATCATTTTGTTTTGAAATACCCATTGCACTGGGAAAGTAACCTATACAAGGTAGATGGAGAGCATCCAAAAAGAAAAGAGAGCACTCAACAGGCTATACTGACAGCAGAGAGAGTAAAGTAGAAGGTGATTTTTATCTAGAGCTTAATTTTGCATGGGTAGCCATAGAAGAGGCTTTGAAGCCAGTATTTTTGCGAGAAAAAGCTACTCCTACCTTGGTGTGAGTTACTGAAAAAGGAACCTTGTATTATTTGACTTACAGATACATTACATGCAATTTAAAACAGTATAACGAGAAAGTGATACTTTAAGTAGGACGAGACAGATTATGACCAATGTTTTAGGGCAGTCTAGTTAAAGGGGTGCTTTCATTACTTCTCGTCCCTATTTTTGAGCTAAAAGATAATCTCTTACATAGAGTAAATAAATAAATAAAGAGAAGAAATTCTACATTAGTTGCTAATGCCAAAGTCTTCTACAGCACTGGTACTGAAGCTAGTCCATAGTTACATTTTGTGAGGTTATGTGGGGATGGACAAAATTAGGCCAAAAATACTACTAGATTTTGCTGGCATGGCATAATAGAAAATTCGAAGAACCAGTACTAGAAAATCCTGTATATAAAAGTCCATGGATCCCAAAGACAGCCAGAGTGGTACCATTTGGAATGTATTGCTATGGTCATTTTTGAAGTCTCTAGAAGAATGCATCGTTTGTTATCAGACAATCTAATCATAAAGCAATATACCATCAAATTTCCAAAATCATTGCCTTTAACCAAAGTTAATGCTAAGATAATGGCCAAAGAATTAGCATTGTTAGTTTAGACAGTGGTTATCCCTAAAAGAGACACTTACTGAATAGGGGGCTCCCTTTATATTTGTTAGATGTGTGAAGAAATTAGACACTGTTATTTGTGCTAGCATGCCTGGCTGAGTTTCTGTACATAATTTCAGATTAACCTGTGTATTATACACTAGCACGACTAGCTATGATATTGTAAATAAGTTCTTAAATGTTGATTTATAATCTGTTTCTACAGAATGATTTAAAGACTTGAACAGTGTCCTTTTACTTTTCTAACTGTGCATGTGTGTAAAGAAAGATTCTATAGGCAAGCTGTCTCAGATTCAGCTGTTCTGCAGATGATGTCATCTGAATGTTGATAGTTGCTATGTGTTACTGTTAGAAGCTGAAATACAGGAAAGAACTTTAGAAAACAGCTGTTGGTTGATTTTCAAAATATAAAATGAAAAGTAGAACTGGAAGAGTAGTGACAGACTAATCTATAAAAGAGCCTGCTGAAGTCAGTTACAATTAGTTAACAGCCATCTGTGAGTTGTTCACAGTTGTACTGTGCAGTGGATACCCAAAAGGACCCTCCAAAAACAGTAAGACTGCCTTTGTTCTATTGTAGTAATTTAGTTTAGATCAGGGACAGTGTTCTTTAGTCAGATAGGAAAATTAAAACTAATCAGTTAGATCAGTTATTGTTTTTCTGAATGTTGGATTTCTATCCTACAGTATTGATTTACATTTTCTGGTGATTGAGTTATGTTTGTTTATTGGAAATTACTGTTTATATTTTTAATCATTTTGCTCATTATTAAATATTTTTAGTAACTTACATTGTGGCTAGTGAATCAGCACTTTCATTAGTGTTTTGAACATACTTATACTTGCTTTGATAACTTCTCAGGTCATTCCAAAAGCCTGGCTGCTTAAGTCATTTGCTAACATTTGTTTTAATATCTAATTTTCATAACTGGACCACCCTTTAATAGGGCATGAACATAGTCTGATTGGTGGCAGCATTACCATATTATTTTGGCGAAAGGACACATCTGGAAATCCGTGTCAGGCTTTCCCAGAAGTGTTTGGATGTGTGAGATTTATGTTATTTAAGTGTGAGTGTACCAGAGGTCTTAAACTGGGATACATTGCTCTGAAGTATATACTAAGGAGTTACATTAGGGGTGGACAGAAGTATACAGTCCAGTTCCAGGTTATACAGCTTGTTTTCATTGTGCTCTTAGGGGAAAACTGTGAAATATTACTCCTATTTAAGTGACATTCTCACATTGGAGTAAATAGTGAGGATTGGAGCTCCTTAGTTACTGACCCAAGATACTGGGAAATGTCACTTTATTTGGTGGCAGTTCAGTGGGATATTATCTGGATGTCAAAAGAGGTACCAAGAAAGGAGGTGGAGCTGGGCCCAAAACACCTGGAGTGGCCAGGAGTCTCAGGATGATGATGCCCTCAGAGGATATGTTTGGTTCTGGGAAACAGGTCCAAGGGCTTATAAAGTATGCAAGCCTTTTGGCAGGGGTAATGTGTGTTTTTATAATACATTGTAGGCCCCAGTCTGGGAAAGAAAACATTTGGAATGGGGAACTTGAGACTCTATCTCAAAGATGTTTATGGAACTCAAAGAATTGAGAGGTCCTGGGTGCAAAGGATCTGACAGAGGTTTTTTCAGCCTTAGGCAAAAGGGGGCAAGCTAGGTTTAGGTACAGGACTTGGGATAATAGGGTATTGGGCTTTGTGTACATGATGGGTGGTCATATTAGAAAAGGATCCAATGAAGGGTTTCCCTTTAATTATGTATTTCCTGACAATCAGAAAATCATAGTGATTGAGACATGGTAATGCTTGGTTGTAGTATGATCAGCATTTCTATAGCCATAAAGTGGCGGACAAGTACCTCTTTTGGGAGAATAGGCATGCCAACACCTAGCTAGGCACAATTTTAGAAAGGGTCACGGATAGACCAGGGTCCTATGTAGGAGAAGCAAGTGAATGTGGTGGTATATATTGGGCTTTTAATATAGGAAGATGTGCTTAGCCTTCCTGTAAATTCATCCATGTATACTTAGAGTATGGAAGGACATGTAAGGCAGAAACATGCTAGCTTAGAGAATTGTCAGCTGGAGATGTGCCATCTATACAACCAGATAACAGTTGGTAAGGTTATCTATGGGAAGACAGGGGGGGAGAGGTAGGGGCAATTGGCCTTGCCCTTTTGATGAGATGAAGGAGGGAAGGCCATCTGTCCCACTCCCACATTAAAAGTAGGAATTATGGAGGCACTCCTGAAAGCTTTCCCTGCAAAAGTGGTGCCTGCTGAGTTATTTCAGGGGATTTCTGTTGTTGTTTCCATCAGTCTGGGATTGAAATGGAGTAGTAGATTGTGTACAAACAGGAGTCTGTCAGAGAGAGAGAGGATATAGTGGGAGAGCTCTTAATAAGGCAGTCCAAGCACAGAGGGCCTTAGGCCAGTATGATGCCACTCCTTTTGTGGTCATTTGGATTTTTCTCTAGGTTTGTCCTCTAAGAAAAGGCCTGGAGAACTTTGACCAGTTTACCATCTTTCCTTTTTGGAAGGGGGACTGATTAAAGATAATGCAGATAGGGATGCTGTGAGGGTCCACTCTGTTTTTAGATAATGTAGTCAAGGTCATTTGAAGTTTCAATGAACCTAAGTTAACAAATCTGGATACTGAATTTGTATTTCACCTTCTTCACATTCAAGAAGTCGATTGGTCTTTGTTAGGCATGAGCTCTCAGGGTTAATATTATTTTCGCAATACAATATCAAAGGGTTGTGTGGCAATTTGCGTTAGTTTTAAGAAGTTTAGTATGGCTCTGTGTTGGATTTTGCAGCAGCAAAAGGTGCAGTACACTACTTGAATGGTTTTCTGGTAGTAGTCAAGGGGGTCAAAGTTTACAGAGGAAGGTATGCATTGTTTTACTGAGCTATGCCAGCAGTTAGGGGTTCTGTTACCTTACAACAAGATGTAAAGCTATGATAAGGTGTTGAATGTCTTAGGTTTAGAGTTTTATGCAGTTCAGGGTTTGTTTCAACTACCAGCACATAAATTAGAATAGTTGTTTGATATAACTGACTTTAGGTAAGTGAAAGACAAAGTGAAAGACAAGGTAAGGGTTAGTAATGTTATGGAGCTGTAAGGTCTTTTGAATTTTGCCTGTAGCACAGTGGGTCCAGGAAGAAGTTTTAATAAACCGGTAGCAAACTTGTTGATGAGGTTAGGTGGAAATGTTATAGAGTAAGAGTACCGAAGCTTGTTAATCAGGACCTGTCTATTTGGTCAGATTTTCTTGGTAGATAGTGAGTGTCATTTGATTATTCCTAGTTTTATAGCAATTGAATGGGTGATTCTGAGAATGCCAGCTTATTTTAAAGCAGGTGTTTCATGGTGGAATCATCCATGGAAAGGCTGATGGAGTGGAGGAAAGACAATGCATTTTTAGAACTGATGCCAATATGGTTGGCTTCAGTGGTTTGACAAGATGAGTTTAAATAAGAAAGGTTGCTTTTTATGACAAATGGGTTGATGAGCAGTCTGGTTCTTTATAGGTTGATAGGCCAATATCAGGCTATCAGTCTGCGGATTATTGCAAGTCTTCAGTCTGCAGATTATTACAAGTCTAGCCAAGTACTAGAAATTAGACACAACCCCTCTGAGTTGCATCTGTGAGTTAACAACCTTAATCATTATGTTAAACCCTCCCCCTTTGAAAGGAATGCTTCCTTCATGATTTCTTTACTTTATAGTAGCCCCGTTTGGATTGTATTATGTTTTAGGGTTAGTAGTGGAAACATGGCCCTAGGTTTTGTTTGGTGAAGTTGAGTGAGTGGTTAGTCTAACTCTGCTTGTAGCCAAAATTTATATGGCTAGCTTGTTACTAGGAGAGCATTCTGTAGTGTTGTCTGGTATTTGTTCACCTACATATAAATAGTTTGTTCACAGGTAAACATTCTATAGCACTGTCTAGCAATTCTTTTCTTAATGCATTGCAATACTTTTCTTCTGTTATTTCATATCTTCTGTAAAACTATATGAATTTTTGATCTGGAGTTTTCTAGGTTGAGTTAGATATTGGGAATTTCTAAGTTACGTAAAAATGTTCAGAATCCACCTGTGAGATCCATCCTAAACAGAACTGCTTGTTTTGTGTCACACGTCTTTTTTTATCTGTTTAAATAGTTCATTGGTGTCTGTTACTTGTAACTTAATGCAGTACATTTTGATGTGTTTTTTGTTTATTTGGGTTGACTCTTTTAGCACAATAGTGTCTGGGACATTTTGGTATAGTGTATTCAAATTACAATATTGTCTCTCTATATGAAAGAAGGCATATACGTAGCAGGAAATCATTTTTCAAAGAAGAAATTGTTGAACTAAGCAGCTGTGTGTATGGAACTGAGGTGTGTTTGGGGGACAGCTCCACAGCAGTGCAGTAGCAGCCATACCCTTATAGTGCAGGTGAGTTAATGCAATGACCACTGACAATCTTTGTGCACTTTTGGATTCATTATATCATGGTCTGCTTTGTAGACCATGGAGGAAGGCCCAAGTAAGAATTATCAATTTCAACATACACAAATCCAAGTTACCCCCATGGAAGCTTAACTGTTTAATTATTATTTTAATAACCTTGCAGAAGTGCAGTTCTTGTCATGTTAGTATTTTTCCCCCATGGGGTTGACATTAGAGCTGACTTCTGTGGCAGAAAGCTTCCCTTTCCCCACACAACAAATGTATGCAGTATCACCTGGCTATCTAATCCCTCTGTGCTAGTTTTGCCAGCCTTTCCCCTAGTTATGTCAACAGTTGTGGGAAGAGTGGGGTTGCATGAGATGTCACTGTTTCCCGTAGACTTGGCTTTAAAGATTGCAGGACACCCTGGCAATTACATGTTGCCACCCTTTAGATAGGCCACTGAGTGCTATGAATTGTGGACTAAGCATGTCCCCACCCCCACTCTAAGATGGTAATGCTATCCAAGTCCCACCAACTTGCCTAACCTGGCTGGTATTCTGAATCTTAGTATCCATTATGACAATAAGAATGGCCTACGTACACCAGCATATCACCCAGTCCCTCCACCTAAAGAGACACAAGAAGGCAATGTCTCATCATTTCTCCTTTCCTCATGCAAGTTCATTCAGTGCTCAAGATACTATATGAATGCAGGTGATATGTAAAGGATTTATTTTGTTACTCACAAATATCTACTAACTGTATTGTAATATAACTTAGGTGCAGTCAAAGTATCAGTGCAGGTTCTTCAAAATATGATAGGATTTACATCATGGTCATATACTTTATTGAAGGTTTTTATTTAATTTTATATCTCTGTAGTACAGTTGTTACTTTGTGTGATTTTTATTCTCTGTATTAATGTATGCCATCTTATAACTTTTTGTGGAGCTTTTCTCCCTGGGTCTCCACTATGAAAGCTTTTTTGCCCAATCTGACATACCTGGTCAATAAATAAATAAATAAATCTATCTCGATGCCAACTTTTTTTTTTTTTGCTTTTTTTAGAATCTAAGCAAAAGTCAGATTTTAGCCATACTGTATATGTGCATATTCGGAGTCACTTCTAAATCTCAGATTTTTGAAACATCGAATTTCATATGATCGATGTTTTGGAATCTCGACATTCTGAAATAAATTCAACAAAAAACCCAAAAAGAAGCTTTCTCAATGTTCCTGCAGGGAGCAAGCCCCCCTGCACCCCACACCCCTGATAAGCCCCCCTGCACCCCACATCCCCAATACTTAAATATACCAACTTTGAGATCGCACTACAGTGAGGAAAAGGGAAATCTCCCATTCCATGCTGTATGCAGATTTCCGTTCATAATTTCGAAGTTGTAAAACTTTGATCATATGGTCTCAACCATATGAAATTCAAAGTTTTAGGATTTTGGGATTCCGATAGAACCCACATATTCATACCTGTGTTTATACTGGAACAGCAGAAAAGCAAAACATATTTCTTGTTATAAATTTAGTGACAGTTTACTTGTATCTGTGTTTTTTATTTTTTATTTATTTATTTTTTAATGTAGAATTTTAGTTATCGTTTAGTTTTAATGGTATCTAAGTCATTATTTCTGTGCAGGAGTTGTGTGGTTTATTTTATAACGACACCTGACATTTCAGTGTAGGAATACAGTTTGCTCAAGCAATTCACTTCTCATTGAAACCTTATTGTTTTAACCACCTCAATGAATAGACATATTCTTCAATTTTTTTTTTTTTTGCACGGTTGGGCAGTAGATCCCCTCTGCACTCTCTTAGGTAATATAACTAATCCCAAAGTTGCAAAAAGTTGAGGAATGTTATGGAATATTTTGGTTGTTGCTCTTTCATGGTGGTTGCCTTAACAAAGTGAATTTCAATGAACAGTAAATCTAGCAAATAAATCAATACCACTGGGGAGTATCACACTGGACTAGTAAATTTAAACCATAATAAAAACCTAGTTGAATTAATGTCATTTTATTTCTATTTAAGACGCTTTTATCTAACAGCAAAACTTCTCTTCAAATTACTATGTGGGCTAACAACAGTGAGCTCATGAGAAATTTCAGCTTACTTTAAAGCCAGAGTTGACATATGGACAAGGTAAGAATTCATAGCTTGTTTATACTGATTCTTTCCTCCGTAGAGACTTTTTACAGAAATCTGTTAAATATCTCCTCACACAACACAAACATCTGTGGTTGTCAGATAGCTATAAACTGTGCAATAAATCTTTTACATTTCCCTTTCAAATTTTCTGCTAAACATCCTGCCCAACTACCTAAAATGAAATGACCATTCCAGCAAAATGGAACTTATTTTATTTTCATTGGTCTGCCATGTTTATTGTATTTTATACAGAGCTATAGGGATCTGAACAAAATCTTCATACTACATTCGTCTTGCTGGGAACAGATACATAATGTGTTCATTGTTAGAAATCTTCACATGAAAGGTTAAAAAATACTACTTTATTACTGACATAGCATATTCCCTCAAGGTGAAAGGCCCCA